>NC_143146.1:36310227-36461742 GCF_059928025.1 Delphinapterus leucas | reverse complement strand
CCCAAAGTGTCATATGGGATCTTCAGGGTTTTTCTCCTCCAGAATGGCATTATGCTTGATCTTGATTAACCACAAGTTTGTCTAGAACTGAGCTGGAGAGAGCTGAGGCACCAGGAGCCAGACTCCTCACTACTCTATGAGTTTTCTGGAAATAGAATCTTTCCTCCAAATGCAACAGCATAGTTTCAAGTGTGCTCCTGATGGGGAAAAAAGTGTTACAAAAGAAAGACAATTATGGATTATTTCTGAGTTTGTAAATAGATGTGCACTGCAGGTGAGAGGAACAAAATGCCATTTTCTTCCTATCAGATGTTTTCTAGGGTGAAGGGAAGACTCACTGCCACAATGACCCTAATTACTTAATTTGACATAAGTACTTCCCTTTCTTCACTTGTGTGGGAGCTAAGAGATGGGGCAGGTAGGTTCTTTCCCAGATTGTTTGTAGAATTGGAAGAAACACCACTAATTGTCTTTCTGCTCTCAACATATCAAATTGTGCCCTATCTCATACACATTATTTACACCTGTTTGTATATATTTTACCCCACCCCCCTTGATTTTCACTACATTTACGGAGAAGTGACTGAATGATTGCCAATAGACATTTACCTGACCTTGCATAATCAAATGCATAACTATAAAATGGTTCCTTAAGGTTTAGTTTGTACTAGCTGGTAACTACTTCAGTTTAAATATGTTGTCTTTCCAATTGAAAATAGACAGTAATATAATTTAGAAAAATTTACTGATTGAAAGTAGCAAACCATATTTAAGACAATATTCCTGACATAATTTTATATCACCACTCTTTAATTAATTAGTTGATTAATTAATTAATTACATGATATAGTGAATAACTATTTTTACCATAAATTATGCAAAGAGCATGATAAACAGAGAACAGAGTGTAGAATTGTTTTCCAGAATACTATATCTAGCTAAGGATTCAAACAGAAAAAAAGGCATTTCCAAAATATGTGTTAGTTTATCTGGCTACTTATAACCCACCCCCCTCCCCATAGGACTAGGAGTGACAATATAGCCAAACAGTCAATTATTTAAAAACAGAACTATATTCAGTCTAGGTGGTTCAACTAAGATGAGACATGAAAACCTAGGAATTTTAGAGTAAATGTGTGTCTGGAGAAATAGCAAAATTTGGCCTGGTGAAAGAGAAGAATGAAGCTGATGGAGAGAGAATATTAGAGATGAGAAAAAAATATATATATAAATGCTATTTTTGCCTTTTCTTCCTCATGAGACTCAGCTGCTTTCTTGGGCTCTATATTTGGGTTCTGCTAACATACATGTATGTTCACAATTTAAGATGCCCGAAATTGGAATTTGTCTCCTAAATAATGGTGTCTTACAATAGCTGTTGACCAGGTAGCAGTATGAATGTAGTTCTTATGGTCTGGGCTTGTATGCACTTAGTCATTTCTATTCATATGGTTTTCATGGCATTTGAATTACATACATTTTGGTTGTGGCACATGAGTGAGGTGTTATTTAAAAGGATACACCATGATTATTTATGAAGCAACTTTTTAGTGTGAAAAAAAAATGGAAACAGAGGAGTGAAACACAAATATGATACTGATGAAACAAATATTTTTTGATAGTGTAATGACTGCAATTTCATATTTTTCTACAAAACAATAACAAGGAATAATATCATACACTAAGCAGTGTGACAGAGGCCAGATGTCCCTAGATGCCTTGGAAAAGTCTTAAAATTTTCAAAGGAAGAGAGGCTGCTATGACATATTCATACATCTCACAGAACTGTCTTTGAAGTCTCAAAAATGTTTTCCCAAAATTTCATGTTGTTTGAACAGAATTTTCTTAACTTGCAGACAGGTAATTTAATTAATTAAAAGTGATAGTGTTAGTTTAGTCAACTAGGAAATACTAACGAATACTCAATATTATTCAACATGACAAACATGTAGTATTATTGCTAAGAGTAATTAAGAGGTCAAGATTATAAGTATTGATTACACTGTAAGGCTCTGCTTAATAATAAATTCCACAAATAGATTGCCATCTTATTTAATTTTAAAGCACAGAATGAAATAATACACCCAAAATTTTATTATAAATAGCTTTTTAAAAACTCAAAACTGTATAGATAATGCCTGAATTGATGTTGCACTGATTAAAGTTATTTTATCATAGAAGTCCAGGAGCTCTAACTATCCACCAGGTATGTTAATTGTTGATGTATTTTAGGGCATATATCTCATTAGTTCACAAATAAACCTGTCAAAATGTTAGTAATCTAGTTGTTATTAGTGTGGGCATGACTGTATAACTGCAATTAGAAAACATGATAACTAAAAAAAAAGGCTCTTTGAGAATCTAATCTCCTAGATTTTTTTGCAAAACCTTTCATTGGCACTTTCTAGAAAACAATAAAAACTAAAAGAATGGGGACCTTGAAGATGGCGGAAGAGTAAGACGCAGAGATTGCCTTCCTCCCCACGGATACACCAGAAATACATCTACACGTGGAACAACTCCTACAGAACACCTACTGAAGGCTGGCAGAAGACCTCAGACCTCCCAAAAGGCAAGAAACTCCCCACGTACCTGGGTAGGGCAAAAGAAAAAAAGAAAAAACAGAGACAAAAGAATAAGGACGGAACCTGCACCAGTGGGAAGGAGCTGTGAAGGAGGAAAAGTTTCCACACACTAGGAAGCCCCTCCGCGGGCGGAGACTGCGGGAGGCGGAGGGGGGAGCTTCGGAACCGCGGAGTAGTGCACAGCGACGGGTGCGGAGGGCAAAGCGGGGAGATTCCCGCACAGAGGATCGGTGCCGACCGGCACTCACCAGCCCGAGAGGCTTGTCTGCTCACCCGCCGGGGCGGGCGGGGCTGCGAGCTGAGGCTTGGGTTTCGGTTTCGGACGGAGCGCAGGGAGAGGACTGGGGTTGGCGGCTTGAACATAGCCTGAAGGGGTTAGTGCACCACGACTAGCCGGGAGGGAGTTCGGGGAAAAGCCTGCACCTGCCGAAGAGGCAAGAGACTTTTCCTTCCCTCTTTGTTTTCTGGTGCGCGAGGAGAGGGGTTTAAGAGCGCTGCTTAAAGGAACTCCAGAGACGGGCACGAGCCGCGGCTAAAAGCGCGAACCCCAGAGACGGGCGCGAGCCGCGGCTAAAAGCGTGAACCCCAGAGACGGGCGCGAGCCGCGGCTAAAAGCGTGGACCCCAGAGACGGGTGGGAGACGCTAAGGCTGCTGCTGCCGCCACCAAGGGGCCTGTGTGGGAGCACAGGTCACTCTCCACACCCCTCTTCCGCGGAGCCTGTGCAGCCCGCCACTGCCGGGTTCCCGGGAACCAGGGACAACTTCCCCGGGAGAACGCACCACGGACCTCAGGCTGGTGCAACGTCACGCCGGCCTCTGCCGCAACGTCACGCCGCCTCTGACGCTGCAGGCCCACCCCGCACGCAGTGCCCCTCCTTCCCCCCCCACCCCCGGCCTGAGTGAGCCAGAGCCCCCGAATCAGCGGCTCCTTTAACCCTGTCCTGTCTGAGCAAACCACAGACGCCCTCCAGCGACCTACACGCAGAGGCAGGGCCAAATCCAAAGCTGAGCTCCTGTGAGCTGTGAGAACAAAGAAGAGAAAGGGAAATCTCTCCCAGCAGCCTCAGAAGCAGCGGATTAAAGCTCCACAATCAACTTGATATACCCTGCATCTGTGGAATACCTGAATAGACAAGGAATGATCCCAAATTGAAGAGGTGGAATTTAGGAGCGAGATCTATGATTTTTTTCCCTTTTCCTCTTTTTGTGAATGGGTACGTGTATGCTTCTGTGTGAGATCTTGCCTGTATACTCTTGCTTCCACCATTTGTCCTAGGGCTCTATCTGTCCATGGTTTTTTAAAAAAATTTTTTTTTCTCAATAATTAATTTTAATTGTAATAACTTTATTATACTTTACCTTCGTTCTTTCTTTCTTTCTTTCCTTCCTTCCTTCCCTCCTTTAGACAACGAATCACCCCAAATTGAGGAGGTGGTCTCTGAGAGCAAGATTTATGATTTTTCCCCCTTTACCTCTTTTTGTGAAGGTGTATGTGTATGCTTCTGTGTAAGATTTTCTCTGTATAGCTTTGCTTCCAACATTTGTCCTAAGGTTCTATCCGTCCCTTTTTTTTTTTTCTAAATATTTTTTAATTCAATAACTATATTATACTTTATTTTATTTTTACTGTATCTTCTTTCTTTCTGTCTTTTTTCCTTCTTTCCCTCCTTCCTTCCTTCCTTCCTCCCTCCCTCCCTCCCTCCTTTCTTTCCTTCTTTGCTTCTTTCTTCCTTCCTTCCTTTCCTCCTTTCCTTCTTTCTTTCCTCATACTTCTACTAATTCTCTCTACTTTTTCTCCCTTTTATTCTGAGCCATGTGGATGAAAGGCTCTTGGTGCTCCAGCCAGGAGTCAGGGCTCTGCCTCTGAGGTAGGAGAGCCAACTTCAGGACACTGGTCAACAAGAGACCTCCCAGCTCCACATAATATCAAATGGCGGAAATCTCCCAGAGACCTCCATCATAACACCAGCACCCAGCTTCACTCAACGACCAGCAAGCCACAGTGCTAGACAACCTATGCCAAACAACTAGCAAAACAGGAACACAACCCCACCCATTAGCAGAGAGGCTGCCTAAAATCATAATAAGGCCACAGACACCCCAAAACACACCACCAGACGTGAACCTGCCCACTAAAGAGACAAGATCCAGCCTAATCCACCACAACACAGGCACTAGTCCCCTCCACCAGGAAGCCTACACAACCCACTGAAACAACCTTAGCCACTGGAGACAGACATCAAAAACAACGGGAACTACGAACGTGCAGGCTGCAAAAAGGAGACCCCAAACACAGTAAGATAAGCAAAATGAGAAGACAGAAAAACACACAGCAGATGAAGGAGCAAGATAAAAATGCACCAGGCCTAACAAATGAAGAGGAAATAGGCAGTCTACCTGAAAAAGAATTCAGAATAATGATAGTACGGATGATCCGAAATCTTGGAAGTAGAATGGACAAAATGCAAGAAACAGTTAACAAGGACCTAGAAGAAATAAAGATGAAACAAGCAATGATGAACAACGCAATAAATGAAATTAAAAGTACTCTAGATGGGATCAATAACAGAATAACTGAGGCAGAAGAACGGATAAGTGACCTGGAAGATAAAATAGTGGAAATAACTACTGCAGAGCAGAATAAAGAAAAAAGAATGAAAAGAACTGAGGACAGTCTCAGAGACCTCTGGGACAACATTAAACGCACCAACATTCGAATTATAGGGGTTCCAGAAGAAGAAGAGAAAAAGAAAGGGACTGAGAAAATATTTGAAGAGATTATAGTTGAAAACTTCCCTAATATGGGAAAGGAAATACTTAATCAAGTCCAGGAAGCACAGAGAGTCCCATACAGGATAAATACAAGGAGAAATACGCCAAGACACATATTAATCAAACTGTCAAAAATTAAATACAAAGAAAGCATATTAAAAGCAGCAAGGGAAAAACAACAAATAACACACAAGGGAATCCCCATAAGGTTAACAGCTGATCTCTCAGCAGAAACCCTACAAGCCAGAAGGGAGTGGCAGGACATACTGAAAGTGATGAAGGAGAAAAACCTGCAACCAAGACTACTCTACCCAGCAAGGATCTCATTCAGATTTGATGGAGAAATTAAAACCTTTACAGACAAGCAAAAGCTGAGAGAGTTCAGCACCACCAAACCAGCTTTACAACAAATGCTAAAGGAACTTCTCTAGACAAGGAACACAAGAGAAGGAAAAGACCTATAATAACGAACCCAAAACAATATAGAAAATGGGAATAGGAACATACATATCGATAATTACCTTAAATGTAAATGGACTAAATGCTCCCACCAAAAGACACAGATTGGCTGAATGGATACAAAAACAAGACCCTTATATATGCTGTCTACAAGAGACCCACTTCAGACCTAGAGACACATACAGACTGAAAATAAGGGGATGGAAAAAGATATTCCATGCAAATGGAAACCAAAAGAAAGCTGGAGTAGCAATTCTCATATCAGACAAAATAGACTTTAAAATAAGGACTATTACAAGAGACAAAGAAGGACACTACATAATGATAAAGGGATCGATCCAAGAAGAAGATATAACAATTGTAAATATTTATGCACCCAACATAGGAGCACCTCAATACATAAGGCAAATACTAACAGCCATAAAAGGGGAGATCGACAGTAACACATTCATAGTAGGGGACTTTAACACCCCACTTTCACCCATGGACAGATCATCCAAAATGAAAATAAATAAGGAAACACAAGCTTTAACTGATACATTAAACAAGATGGACTTAATTGATATTTATAGGACACTCCATCCAAAAACAACAGAATACACATTTTTCTCAAGTGCTCATGGAACATTCTCCAGGATAGATCATATCTTGGGTCACAAATCAAGCCTTGATAAATTTAAGAAAATTGAAATTGTATCAAGTATCTTTTCTGACCACAACGCCATGAGACTAGATATCAATTACAGGAAAAGATCTGTAAAAAATACAAACACATGGAGGCTAAACAATACACTACTTAATAATGAAGTGATCACTGAAGAAATCAAAGAGGAAATAAAAAAATACCTAGAAACAAATGACAATGGAGACACAACGACCCAAAACCTATGGGATGCAGCAAAAGCAGTTCTAAGGGGGAAGTTTATAGCAATACAAGCCCACCTTAAGAAGCAGGAAACATCTCGAATAAACAACCTAACCTTGCACCTCAAGCAATTAGAGAAAGAAGAACAAAAATGCCCCAAAGCTAGCAGAAGGAAAGAAATCATAAAAATCAGATCAGAAATAAATGAAAAAGAAATGAAGGAAACGGTATCAAAGATCAATAAAACTAAAAGCTGGTTCTTTGAGAAGATAAACAAAATAGATAAACCACTAGCCAGACTCATCAAGAAAAAAAGAGAGAAGACTCAAATCAATAGAATTAGAAATGAAAAAGGAGAAGTAACAACTGACACTGCAGAAATAAAAAAAATCATGAGAGATTACTACAAGCAACTCTATGCCAATAAAATGGACAATCTGGAAGAAATGGACAAATTCTTAGAAATGCACAACCTGCCAAGACTGAATCAGGAAGAAATAGAAAATATGAACCGACCAATCACAAGCACTGAAATTGAAACTGTGATTAAAAGTCTTCCAACAAACAAAAGCCCAGGACCAGATGGCTTCACAGGTGAATTCTGTCAAACGTTTAGAGAAGAGCTAACACCTATCCTTCTCAAACTCTTCCAAAATGTAGCAGAGGGAGGAACACTCCCAAATTCCTTCTACGAGGCCACCATCACCTTGATACCAAAACCAGACAAGGATGTCACAAAGAAAGAAAACTACAGGCCAATATCACTGATGAACATAGATGCAAATGTCCTCAACAAAATACTAGCAAACAGAATCCAACAGCACATTAAAAGGATCATACACCATGATCAAGTGGGGTTTATTCCAGGAATGCAAGGATTCTTCAATATACGCAAATCTATCAATGTGATAAACCATATTAACAAACTGAAGGAGAAAAACCATATGATCATCTCAATAGATGCAGAGAAAGCTATCGACAAAATTCAACACCCATTTATGATAAAAACCCTGCAGAAAGTAGGCATAGAGGGAACTTTCCTCAACATAATAAAGGCCATATATGACAAGCCCACAGCAAACATCATCCTCAATGGTGAAAAACTGAAAGCATTTCCACTAAGATCAGGAACAAGACAAGGTTGCCCACTCTCACCACTCTTATTCAACATAGTTTTGGAAGTTTTGGCCACAGCAATCAGAGAAGAAAAGGAAGTAAAAGGAATCCAAATCGGAAAAGAAGAAGCAAAGCTGTCACTGTTTGCAGATGACATGATACTATACATAGAGAATCCTAAAGATGCTACCAGAAAACTACTAGAGCTAATCAATGAATTTGGTAAAGTAGCAGGATACCAAGTTAATGCACAGAAATCTCTGGCATTCCTATATACTAATGTTGAAAAATCTGAAAGTGAAATCAAGAAAACACTCCCATTTACCATTGCAACAAAAAGAATAAAATATCTAGGAATAAACCTACCTAAGGAGACGAAAGACCTGTATGCAGAAAATTATAAGACACTGATGAAAGAAATTAAAGATGATACAAATAGATGGAGAGATATACCACGTTCTTGGATGGGAAGAATCAACATTGTGAAAATGACTCTACTACCCAAAGCAATCTACAGATTCAATGCAATCCCTATCAAACTACCACTGGTATTTTTCACAGAACTAGAACAAAAAATTTCGCAATTTGTATGGAAACACAAAAGACCCCGAATAGCCAAAGCAATCTTGAGAACGAAAAAAGGAGCTGGAGGAATCAGGCTCCCTGACTTCAGACTATACTACAAAGCTACAGTAATCAAGACAGTATGGTACTGGCACAAAAACAGAAAGATAGATCAATGGAACAGGATAGAAAGCCCAGAGATAAACCCACGCACATATGGACACCTTATCTTTGATAAAGGTGGCAGGAATGTACAGTGGAGAAAGGACAGCCTCTTCAATAAATGGTGCTGGGAAAACTGGACAGGTACATGTAAAAGTATGAGATTAGATCACTCCCTAACACCATACACAAAAATAAGCTCAAAATGGATTAAACACCTAAATGTAAGGCCAGAAACTGTCAAAATCTTAGAGGAAAACATAGGCAGAACACTCTATGACATAAATCACAGCAAGATCCTTTCTGACCCACCTCCTAGAGTAATGGAAATAAAAACAAAAATAAACAAATGGGACCTAATGAAACTTCAAAGCTTTTGCACAGCAAAGGAAACCATAATCAAGACCAAAAGACAACCCTCAGAATGGGAGAAAATATTTGCAAATGAAGCAACTGACAAAGGATTAATCTCCAAAATTTACAAGCAGCTCATGCAGCTCAATAACAAAAAAACAAACAACCCAATCCAAAAATGGGCAGAAGACCTAAATAGACATTTCTCCAAAGAAGATATACAGAATGCCAACAAACACATGAAAGAATGCTCAACATCATTAATCATTAGAGAAATGCAAATCAAAACTACAATGAGATATCATCTCACACCAGTCAGAATGGCCATCATCAAAAAATCTAGAAACCATAAATGCTGGCGAGGGTGTGGAGAAAAGGGAACACTCTTGCACTGCTGGTGGGAATGTGAATTGGTTCAGCCACTATGGAGAACAGTATGGAGGTTCCTTAAAAAACTACAAATAGAATTACCATATGACCCAGCAATCCCACTACTGGGCATATACCCTGAGAAAACCAAAATTCAAAAAGAGTCATGTACCAAAATGTTCATTGCAGCTCTATTTACAATAGCCCGGAGATGGAAACAACCTAAGCGCCCATCATCAGATGAATGGATAAAGAAGATGTGGCACATATATACAATGGAATATTACTCAGCCTTAAAAAGAAATGAAATTGAGCTATTTGTAATGAGATGGATAGACCTAGAGTCTGTCATACAGAGTGAAGTAAGAAAGAAAAAGACAAATACCGTATGCTAACACATATATATGGAATTTAAGGGGAAAAAAATGTCATGAAGAACCTAGGGGTAAGACAGGAATAAAGACGCAGACCTACTGGAGAACGGACTTGAGGATATGGGGAGGGGGAAGGGTGAGCTTTGACAGGGTGAGAGAGAGTCATGGACATATACACACTAACAAACGTAGTAAGGTAGATAGCTAGGGGGAAGCAGCCGCAAGGCACAGGGATATTAGCTCGGTGCTTTGTGACAGCCTGGAGGGGTGGGATAGGGAGAGTGGGAGGGAGGGAGACGCCAGAGGGAAGACATATGGGAACATATGTATATGTATAACTGATTCACTTTGTTATAAAGCAGAAACTAACACACCATTGTAAAGCAATTATACCCCAATAAAGATGTTTAAAAAAACAACAACAACAAAAAAAAAAACTAAAAGAATGAGTGTCAAAGACTTGTCAAAAATATTCAGAACCAACAGTGAATCACACTTTCATAAATGTTGCATCACTGATGTTCTTGACCAAAACATCAAGGAAGGCAAGGAAGACAACATCGTTCAGAAATTATGTACCTCAATAAACTTGAGTGAAAGAATTATTCAGCTGAGTCAAACTTAGGTCCCATATAAGGAATGTTTTATCCAAATAATTTTGCTCATATCTTCATTTTTATGTTTGCACATTACTAAAATAAGATAAACACATATGGCTAACTATATCTGAAAACAGCTCTTTCATAAATTTAGAAAGAAACTTAATGTGAGAATAAAGCATTGTGTCTTGGTTTACTTTGAAGTTTCATTTTCTTTATTTTTTTATAGTGAAGTATAACTGATTAAAAATATTGTGTTAGTTTCAGGTGTACAGAAGACTGATTCAGTTATACATATATCTTTTTTGTGTGTGTGGTACGTGGGCCTCTCACTGTTGTGGCCTATCCCGTTGCGGAGCACAGGCTCCAGACGTGCAGGCTCAGCAGCCATGGCTCATGGGCCCAGCTGCTCTGCGGCATGTGGGATTTTCCTGGACCAGGGCATGAACCCACATCCCCTGCATAGGCAGGCAGACTCTCAACCACTGCACCACTAGGGGAGCCCTTATATATCTATTCTTTATCAAATTATTTTTCCATTTAGGTTGTTACATAATATTGAGCAGAATTCCCTCTGCTATACAGTAGGTACTTGTTGGTTTTCCATTTTAAATGTAGCAGTGTGTACATGTCAATCTCAATCTACCTAACTATCGCTCCCCCCACTCTTCACCCAGGTAACCATAAGTTCTTCTCTAAGTCTGTGAGTCTGTTTCTCTTTTGTAAATAAGTTCATTTGTATCATTTTTTAGATTCTGCATATAAGTGATATCATATTTGTCTTTCACTGACTTACTTCATATTTTTCTGACTTACTTCACTCAGTTTGACAACCTCTAGGTCCATCCATGTTGCTGCAAATGGCATAATTTCATACTTTTAAATGGCTGAGTAATATTCTATTGTACATATGTACCATATCTTCTTTATCCATTAATCTGTTGATGGACATTTGGGTTGCTTCCATGTCTTGACTAATTGTAAACTGTGCTGCTATGAATATTGGACTGCCTGTACCCTTTTAGACCATGCTTTTCTCTGGAGGTATGCCCAGGAGTGGGATTGCAGAATCATATGGTAGCTCTATTTTTAGTATTTTAAGGAACCCCCATACTGTTCTTCATAGTGGCTGTACAAATTTACGTTCCCACCAACAACGTAGTAGTGTCCCCTTTTCTCCACACCTTTTCTAGCATTGATTGTAGATTTTTCTGATGAAGGCCATTCTGACTGGTGTGAGATTATATCTCATTGTAGTTTTGATTTGCATTTCTCTAATAATTAGCAACGTTTGACATCTTTTCATGTGTCTCTTGAACATCTGTATGTCTTCTTTGGAGAAATGTCTATTTAGGTCTTTCACCCATTTTTTGGTTGAGTTGTCTGTTTTTATGATATTAAGCTGCATGTGCTGTTTATAAATTTTGAAGACTAATCCCATGTTGGTTACATCATTTGCAAATATTTTCTCCCATTCTGTGTGCTGCCTTTTAGTTTTGTTTATGGCTACCTTTGTTGTGCAAAAGCTTTTGAGTTTAACTAGGTCCCATTTGTTTATTTTTGTTTTTGTTTCCATTACTCTGGGAGACAGATTGAAAAAGATATTGCTGTAATTTATTTCAGAGAGTGTTCTTCCTTTGTTTTTCTCTAAGAGTTTTACAGTGTCTGGTCTTACATTTAGGTCTTTAATCCATTTTGAGTTTATTGTTATGTATGGTGTTAGAAAATGTCCTAATTTCATTTTTTTACCTGTAGCTGTCCAGTTTTCCCAGAACCATTTACTGAAGAGACAGTCATTTCTTCACTGTATAGTCTTGCCTCCTTTGTCATAGATTAATTGACCATAGGTGCTTGGATTTGCCTCTGGGTTTTCTATCCTTTTCTATTGGCTATATTTCCATTTTTGTGCCAGTACCATACTGCTTGATGACTATAGCTTTGTAGTGTAGTCTGAACAGCTTTGTTTTTCTTTCTCAAGATTGCTTTGGCTATTTGGGGTCTTTTGTGTTTCCTTACAGATTTTAAGTTTTTTTGCTCTAGTTCTGTGAAAAATGCCATCGGTAATTTGACAGGAATTGCATTGAATCTGTAGATTGCCTTGGATAGTGTAGTAATTTGGATAATATTGATTCTTCCAGTCCAAGAACATGGTATATCATTCCATCTCTTTGTGTCATTTTTGATTACTTTCATCAGCATCATATAGTTTTCAGAGTTCAGGCTTTTTGTCTCCTTAGGTAGGTTTATGAAACTGCTGGTTCTTTGAAAAGATAAACAAAATTCATAACCCTTTAACCTGACTCATCAAGAGAAAAAGAGAGAGGACTCAAATCAATAAAATTAGAAATGAAAAAGAAGTTACAACTGACACCATAGAAATACAAAACATCGTAAGAGACTACTGCAAGCAACTATATGCCAATAAAATGCACAACCTGGAAGAAATGGACAAATTCTTAGAGAGGTACAGTCTCCCAAGACTGAACCAGGGAGAAAAAGAAAATGTGACCTGGCTAATCACAAATACTGAAATTGAAACTGTGATTAACAAACTTCCAACAAACAAAAGTCCAGCGCCAGATGGCTTCACAGGTGAATTCTATCAAACATTTAGAGAAGAGGTAACACCTATCCTTCTGAAAGTGTTCCAAAACTGTTCAGATGAAGGAAAACTCCCAAACTCATTCTATGAGGTCACTATCACCCTGATACCAAAACCAAAGATAACACCACACACACACACACAAATTACAGGCCAATATCACTGATGAACATAGATGTAAATATCCTCAAAAAAACACTACCAATCCTAATCCAACAGTACATTAAAAGGATCATACACCATGATCAAGTGGAATTTATGCTAAGGATGCAATGATTTTTCAATATCTGCAAATCAGTCAGTGTGACACACCACATCAATAAATTTAAGAATAAAACCATATGATCATCTCAACAGATGCAGAAAATGCTTTTGACAAATTCAATACCCATTTATGATAAAAAATTCTCAGAAAGTGGGCATAGAGGGAACATACCTCAACATAATAAAGTTCATATATGACAAACCTACTGCTAACATGATACTCAATAGTGTGAATAATACTGAGTATTCATTAGTATTTCCTAGTTGACTAAACTAACACTATCAATCACTTTTAATTAATTAAATTACCTGTCTCTGCAAGTTAAGAAAATTCTGTTCAAACAGCATGAAATTTTGGGAAAACATTCTTGAGACTTCAAAGACAGTTCTGTGAGATGCATGAATATGTCATAGCAGCCTCTCTTCCTTTGAAAATTTTAAGACTTTTCCAAGGCATCTAGGGACATCTGACCTCTGTCACATTGCTTGGTGTATGATATTCTTCCTTGTTATTGTTTTGTAGAAAAATATGAAATTGCAATCATTATGCCATCAAAAAATATTTGTTTCACCAATGTCATATCATCAGAAAGAATAACATACCTAAGAATAAACAATTTTCTTTCTTAATGACATAAACTTTAGAGAACTGCTGTACAATATTGTGCCTATAGTTTACAATATTGCATTGTACATTTAAAATTTATTAAGAAGCTAGAAGTCATGTTAAGTGCTTTTACCACAATAAAAATAAATAAATAAAAATCCTATAGTATTAAGATCATACACACACACACACACACACACCTCTGTAATAAAGAGTGTGTCTTACAAACAATGGTGTCATAATCAAAGTAAGGCATTCATTTCTTTATATTAAACGTGGTGCTTTAAACCTGTGAACTAATTAGATGTATGCCCAAATACTCAAGGAAAACTTTTTGATTACATCTTGGAATAAAATGATACATTTTCATTGTTAAAAAAATATTTTTCAACATGAAGAAACTTATGTTTTAGTGGCCTGCATAGATCTTTTTAGTTTTAAAAGACTACTTCCTGTGATGGTAAAGTTATAGTTTATAATTACAGCATCTTTGGAAACTTTTATGGATATCTGGAGACACTATTTAATAATTTGAAAATTTTAAAAGAATTAATGCTGTTTTCATTAAGGCCTTGCTTAATAACTGGAGTAATCAGACCACATGGAAAATCCAGAATATTATCATAAAGATAAAAATTATTATTATGAAATTAATATGTCTAAATAAAAATATTATTGTATAGTATCATGAAATTTTTTTTCAGAAAATGAAACTAAGTCCTTACTGACTATTTGTGCTAAAAGAGAACTAAATATTCTCTAAACTACTCAATACAGTATTTCACCTTCGTTTAGATGATGAACATAATGTACTGTTACAGTATGTCAAGAGGGAGACATGGGGTTTCCCTGGTGGCGCAGTGGTTGAGAATCTGCCTGCCAATGCAGGGGACATGGGTTAGAGCCCTGGTCTGGGAAGATCTCACATGCTGTGGAGCAACTAGGTCCGTGAGCCACAACTACTGAGCCTGCGCGTCTGGAGCCTGTGTTCCACAACAAGAGAGGCTGCGATAGTGAGAGGCCCGTGCACCGTGATGAAGAGTGGCCCCCACTTGCCACAACTAGAGAAAGTCCTCGCACAGAAACGGAGACCCAACACAGCCAAAAATAAATAAATAAATATTAAAAAAAAGGGGGGGGCGACATGAAACCTTATACCCTAAGATAGCTTGGTTATGCTTCTGTATATATAGAACAATTGTCAGGTGATTTATAGCCTTCTAGTATTGACATTATTACTTGCATTAGAGAAAATAAAGCATTCAGTAGTCTTTAATCTAATGGTTGAAGATATTTGCATGTTTTGTAACATATTTCAATATCATATTATAATTTTTTAGCAAGAATAAATGTCATAAATAACCAGAAGTTGTTTATTGACAATAATATTGTGCAATATATCTGATGTTGCAATGAGAATAGATTTTCAGTTAGTATTTAATTTTTTGCATGTTATTTTTATTATTGAGGATGTAATAATACTCTTCACAGTAATGATAGTATTGAGTACTTTGCAAAAAAGAGTTAACACAGGCCTGAGAATGTTATCCTTAAAAAGGCCTGTTTGTTAGGTCTGCTCTTGATTGGCATCTGGGACCCAGATAAGAGTGGCTTGCTTTGCCTAAGTTGAAAATATAAACAACATGATTTTTGCTGAACACATGCTTTCCTTCTGGGACTCTGGAATTTTGGTAGGCAAGGGTCCTAGCCTGCAGAAAAATTCTTAATACTGAGTTTCTACTGAGCTTCTGGGTAGACAACAATTCTCACATGTTTTCGCAATTTGTGGCTGGAGGAATTGAACCTGTCCTGAGTGGTTCTACTGGGAGAGGAGTCTTAGAAACTTCCACCTGGTTCCCTACAAATAAATTTAGCCATGAATACAACTATAAGCTGTGGTCTGTGAGTCCCTGTACTGAATCCTAAATGTGCAGGGTGTTTTTTTGTATCCCTAACATAAGTACATATTATGTACCAAGCATTATCAGCACATTCTATTCATTCTGTTTAGTTCTCAAAAAACCTATAAGATTGTGTTATTAATTCTGCATCACAGATGAAGAAATAAACCTTAGAGAATAAATAATTTGCACAAGGTTGAACAGATAGCATTGAGCAAAAACAGAATTTGGACAAAATTCTTTTAATTCCGAAGTATATGTATTGGATGGCACAGATTACTAGAAAATAACATTAATAATAAAACCCATATAGAACCATATTTTGTTGGTGGTTGTTTGTTTGTTTAGTATGCCGTTGATTTGGGGTATGTGGTTGGCAGTGTGTGTTCCTTTTTTATGTTCTTCATTTTATTTTAGTCTCTTAACTCCCATGTGAAATAAAATAGACCTTTAATAGATAATTGACTAACTTATATCTAACAGATATCCAATGCAATAAGTCTGGGCATGGAGTATCAAAAGCTAAGGCCCCTGGCTTTAAAATAACTCACTAACCAAAACTAACCACAACTCCAGGCTACCTTTCTGCCTAACATTTACATTTTTGCCAATCAAATCCTTATGGCAGCTAGTGACTTACAAGTGGATTTGAATACCTATGAAAACACAAAATTGTAGCACTCATTACCTCTCCTTTTTTACCCACCAATATTAATCTGGTCCAGAAAATTGAGTCTTTCTTTGAACTTCACAGATTCATCCTCGTGTGCCAGTTCTGTATAATACTCAGATCCTTTCCCGCATCTATATAATAACTGGAAGCATTGATATATATATCTGACATCCAGAAACTATTTCCTTGGATTCACAATATTTTTACAGATTTCTTAAGGCTTTTTACCAAGTTATTCTTCTCTGAGACTTCTTATTGTTGGTAGTCACTCTTTAGATCAAGATCTAGTGCTACGTACTATTAATACCCTGCACTGTGTCTGAGCTTGTAGAGCAATGGGAATTTTGTGCCAAAAGCAAATGAAAATATGAAATAAAACAATTAAAACAATCAGTGCTGATATTTAATATATATATGGCAGTAAATTGTATCTTTGACATCATCTAGGAGAATGTGGTTTCTATTATACTGGAATGCAAGAGGCAGAGGAACATTTAAGGGCTACATGAACATTGATTCCATTTTTTGTTTTTCTTTTTCTTTTTTTAATTTGTTTTTGCCTGTTTTTCACCAGATAAGAGTATATGCTATGGATTCTAAGGACAAGGAAGGACAAATGTTTACAAAAACCTTTTGAAAAGAAACACAGAGACTTTTAGAGAAATCATAGAAAGTATATAAATATGGTCCTTGGATCCAATCTAAAAGCTGTGATACTGTATAGATCTTCTCAAAATGTAAAAGGGTAAATATCTAAGAGAAGATGTTAGCTAAGGAGCTGAGAGTGTGAGTTTATAATCAGGTTTGAATTACAAGATACCATAATTAAAGATCATAGGGCAAAATCATCATAGATGGTTAAGCCTTATGGAGTTTTTAAACACACAGAGGAGAAGATCAAGATGGCAGAGTAGGAGGACATGAAGCTCATCTGTCCCCAAACACATCAAATATACATCTACATGCGGAGCAAACTTACTGAAAATAAACTAGAGACTGGCAGACCCTTTTATAACAAAGACTATAAAGAAAGATTCACACAAAGTCAGGTATGAAGGGAAGAGAAGCAATCACATTGAGACCCATGCTCCTGGAATGGACACAAAAGAGGAGGGGAATATCACAATATTTGAGATTCTCCCTGGGGAGTGAGCAACTCAAACCACATATTGGACACCCCAGCCCTAGGGTCCCAAACTGAGAAGACAAATCCCATCACCTGGTTTGGAAACCAGTGGGATTTACAGGAGGGCTATAAATAACTTAGAATTCACTCATGAAGAGCATGCACATGTTTGTTCACTCCCAGAAGCAAGGCAGAGGGAGCATATTGAAATTGCTTGGGTCTCTAGCCAGTTTCCCATGATTGCCCCAGTGCACTCTGTGCCCAGTGCCAGCTCCATCTCCTCTGTGCCCAGTGCCAGCTCCATCTCCTCTAGCTCTTACATAGCTCCCCACACTTGAAGGGGGATGAAGCTGGCTCAGACCCAGCACTGCATCTGAATGGAGCAGGGACAGCCACTGCTGGCATTCATGGAGACTATGAATCAGGAGCTGTCTAGAGCTTTGACTGACATGTCAGGTCCATCTCAGCATGCACCTGACCCACAGTTAGCACCTGCTCTGGTGCTTCTTGCTCCTGCACTACTCTCCTCTGAGTCAAAGATGCCAATGCTGGGAGAGAGAAGAGTACACATTTACAGAGAAGGAAACCATCTCAGACCTGACCCCCACAGCTTCTGCTCCAGTAACTTGGGGTCTGACCCCACCCCAATAGGGTGATGACAACAATTGAACAAAGGAGAAGCCCTGGCTTACATGTATCTCTGACCTAGCCCTCCATCTCCAGCCCCACCTCCCACCAAGGTGATAGCTGCCAGCACACCCTAGGGGGAAGATGTGACCCATACTCTTTTCAGATCCCGCTCTCCCATCAAAGTCACTAGGCACATGCAGACTGCATAGGGACACTCCTGTATAAGGACAATCTTCCAAGACTGGGATAGGTAACTCTTTCACTCAATTTAATAGAGACAGAGAAAGTTAAACAAAATGAGAAGACAGAAGTATTTATTTCAAACAAAAGAACAAGAAAAATCAAACCTGAAAAAAATGACCAATAAAACATAATTTACCAGATAAAGAGTACAACCCATTGTTAATAAGAATGTTAACTGAACTTGTGAAAAGAATAGATGAACACAGGGAGAATTTTAACAAAGAACTAGAAAATATAAAAAGAACCAGCCAGAGCTGAAAAATATAATAACTAAAATGAAAAACTAGAAGGAGTAAATAGTAGACTAGGTGATACAGAAGACTTCATAAATGATCTGGAACACAGAATAATGGAAATCACCCAAATCAGAACAGCAAAAACAAGAACAAATTAAATAAAGATGAGAAGAGTTTAAGGAACCTATTGGACAATATAAAGTGCACTAACATTCATGTTATATTTGTCCCAGAGGAGAAGAGAAGGAGACAGGGATAGAAAATGTATTTAATAAAATTATGGCTGAAAATTTCCTGAACATGAAGAAGAAGACAGATATTCAGGTACAGGAAACACAGAGATTCCCAAGCAATATAAACTCAGAGAGACCCACACCAAGACCTATCATAATTAACATGGCAAGAATTAAAGATAAAGAGAAAATTCTAAAGGCAATAGGAGAAAAACAAAGAGTCACATACAAGGGAACCCCCATGAGGCTGATTTTTCTGTAGAAAATTTGCAACACAGAAAGCAATGTCATGATATGTTTAAAGTGCTGAAAAAGAAAAACCAACAACCTAGGATACTCTACAGGAAGATTATCATTCAGAATTTTAAAAAGAAATAAAGAACTCAGAAAACAAAGAAATAAAAGAACTCATCAATATGAAACTGGCCCTAAAAGAAGTGTTAATGGGTCTACTCTAAGTGGAAAAAGCTAAAACAAGACATAAGAATTTATAGAAAAGGAAAAAGCCCATGGTAAAGACAAATATATAGTAAAGCCTGTGGATTAACCACTTAAATAAGGTACTATAAAGATTAAAAGACAAAAACTGTAAAATCAACAATAAATACAATAAACAGATAAGGGATAAACATGAAGATGTAAAATATGACATCAAAAACATAAAACCTGGGGGAGAGGAGTAAAAACAAATGTAGATCTTTTAGAATGTATTTCAATTTAAGTGACTACCACTTTATAACAAGTAGGTATAGTTATAGTTATAGGTTAACACATATGAACCCAACAAACCAAGAGCCTAAAATAGATGCACAAAAAGTAGAGAGAAAGGAACACAAGCATAACACTAAAAAAATCTTCAAACAACTAAGGAAGAAACTAACAGAAGAAGAAAAGAACAGAGAACTACAAAAAGAATCAGAAAATAAGTAACAAAATGACAATAACAACATACTTATCAACAATCACTTTAAATGTCAACAGACTAAATGCTCCAATCAAAAGACAAAAGGTAGCTGATTATATTAAAAAGACTCATCGAGATTCTGCTTACAAGAGACTCACTTCAAAGCTAAAGAAACACACAGATTGAAGTAAGGGGATGGAAAAATACATTTCATGCAAATGGAAATGAAAAGAAAGCTGGGGAAGGAATACTTAGACAAGACAAAGTAGAATTTAAAATAAAGTCTATAACAAAAGACAAAGAAGGACATTATATTATGATATAGAAATTGATGGTAGAAGAATATATAACATTTGCTAACATATACACACCTAATATAATAATATCTAAAATATAAAGCATATCTTAACAGACATAAAAGGAGAAATAGACAATAATACAAAAGAGTAGAGGACATTAACAGCCCACTCACATTAGCTCATCCAGGCAGAAAATCAATGAGGAAACAGTGGTCTTAAATGATACATTAGATCAGTTGGACTTAATAGATATCTAATAGGTCATCCCATCATGTATCAGCAATATACACATTCATTTCAAGTGATATGGAATGTTCTCCAAGACAGATTACAAGCTAGGCCACAAAACAAGTCTCAACAAATTTAACAGGATAGAATTACAGCAAGCATTTTTTTCCCAAACATACACTATGTGACTAGAAATCAATTACAGGAAAATAAATGGGACGAACACAAAAATGTGGGGAATAAACAACATGCTACTATACGACAAATGGGTCAATGAAGAAATCAAAGAGAAAACAACAACAACAAAAATACCTGAGAAAAATGAAACTTTCTAAAATCTCTGGGAAGCAGTAAAAGGAGTTCTAAGAGGAAAGTCTATAGTGATACATGCCTACCTCAGAAAAGAAGAAAAACCTCAAAGAAGAGCAAACAAAGCCCAAAGTCAGCAGAAGGAAATAAATAATAAAGATCAGAGAGGAAATAAATAAAATAAAAACCAAAAAAAAGAGAAAAGATTAATAAAGAAAAGAGCTATATTTTTAGGATGAGTAAAATTGATAAGCTTTTAGCAAAGCTCATTAAAAAAGAGAGAGAGATAGGAACTAAATAAACAACAAGAAAAAAGTGGGGAGAGCATCAAGATGGTGGAGGAGTAAGACATAGGGATCACCTTCTTCCCCGCAAATACATCAAAAATACATCTACATGTGGAACAACTCCTACAGAACACATACTGAACAATGGCAGAAGACCTCATACTTCCAAAAAGGCAAGAAATTCTCCATGTAACTGGGTAGGGTAAAAGAAAAAACAAAAAATAATACAGAAACAAAGGAATTAGAAAAAGACCTGTGTCTCTGGGAGGGAGTTGTGAAGGAGGAAATGTTTCCATACACTAGGAAACCCCTTCACTGGTGGACACAGGAGGGAGCTTCAGAGCCCCAGAAGAGAGGGCAGCAACAGGGGTGCAGAGGGAAAGTGGAGAGAATCCCTCACAGAGGATCAGTGCTGACCAGCACTCACCAGCCTGAGATGCCAGTTGGCTCACCCACTAGGGTGAGTGGGGGCTGGCTGCTGAGGCTCAGGCTGCAGAGGTCGGACCCCAGAGAGAGGACTGGGGTTGGCAGCATGAAGTCAGCCTGAGGGGGCTAGTATGCCACAGCTAGCTGGGAGAGAGTCTGGGGAAAAGCACAAGATGGAGGCAAGAATCCATTGTTGTGTGCTGCACAAGGAGAGGGGTGGGCCCTCCATAAGAGCTTAGAGCTGGGCACTGCCTACATGAGCTCCAGAGGTGGACCCAAACCGTTGTTGTTATCTCTGACCCCAGAGGTGGGTGACAGCTGCCACCACTGCCACCAAGGGTCCTATGAGCAAGCACAAGTCACTGCCCACACCTTCCCAGGAGCCTGTGCAGTCTAACACTGCCAAGGGCCCTGTGATCCAAAGCCAACTTCCCCAGGAGAACACACAGTACACCTCAGGCTGTAGCAACTTCCTGCCAGCCTCTGCCACTGAAGGCACTCCCTGCACATACAAGTTATGACTGCTGTATCCCTCTCTCCCTCACTTGAGAGAGCAAGTGAGCCCTAATTACCGAAGCATTCGACCACTCTTTCCTGGGCAGAGAATAGATGCTTGAGGGTAGCCAACAGGCAGAGGCAGGGCCAAAACCAAAGCTGAACTCCAGGGGCAGTGTGACCAAAGGAAAATCTCTCTGTGCAGCCACAAGATCAGCAGATTAAACCCCTGCAATTTGCTTGGTAAAGCCTGCATCTGTGAAATATATGAATAGACAACAAGTATTTCCACAATCAAGGCTGTGGACTTTGGGGGTAACTGTGGACTTTGGAGGCAAGTGCACACAGGAGTAAGGCCAGATCAGACTCTGAGCTGGCTCCACAGTGCTGACAGAAGGTCTAGAGACCTACATAGAGGTACTGGAGGACTTCCTGGGTAGGCAGGGAATAGCAGTGGCTCATTGTGGGGGCAAGGACACTGAGAGCCGAGGCTACAGGAAAATACAATTACTATCACTACTATATATACTTTTTTTTTCATTTTGTTCTATTGTTGTTTGTTTTTCTTATTCTTTTAATTTACATTTTTAAATTTCCTTTTTTCTTTTATTTTTTATTCTTTCAATTTTAATACATTTTTTATCTTATTTTTTCCTATTTCTACTGTACTGTTTTGTTATATTGTGTCTTTTCCTTGTTTTTTCCTTTCTTTTTGCTTTATTTTAGTCTTATTTTTAACTGTACTTCATCTTTTTCTATGTTTACTTCTTTGTTGCTTTGTATTTTTTCCTTTCATTTTCATCTTTCTTTTGTTTTTACTTTTTTTCTTTTTGGATCGTTTTTCTGTGTTTGTTTTGTTTTCTTCACCTTTTTTTAGTTTGCTCTCTGTGTTTGATTTGTTTTTGAACTTTTGTTTTTGTTAGATTAGTTTTTAGTATTTGTTTTCATTATTGACTTTGATTATTGGTTTTGTTGCTCACTTCTGTTTTGCTTTCTCTTTTATTTTTTTCCTTTTATGAGTGTGTGTGTGTTTCTCTGTGTGTTTTTATCTGTTCAGTTTAGCTCTTACCATTTGTCTCGGGGTTTTGTTTGTCTGTTTTTTATTTCTTTTTTTTTTCCCCTATTCTACTACATGCTGCAGCTTTTGGGGTATTGGTGCTCTTGTCAGGGGTTGGGCCTGAGACTCCGAGGTGGGAGAGCCAAGTACAGGACATTGGACAACCAGAAAACTCCTGGCTACATGGAATCTTGATCAGTGAGAGCTCTCCCAGAGGTTTCCAACACAATACTAAGACCCAGATAAACCCAATGGTCAGCAAGCTTCAGTGCTGGACACGTCACACCAAACTAGAAAGACAAGAACACAACCCCACCAATTAACAGACAGGCTGCCTAAAGTCATACTAAACTTACACACATGGCAAAACACACCATTAGACGTGGCCCTGCCCATCACAGGGACAAGATCCATTTTCACCCACCACAACACAGACACCAGTCCCCTCCACCAGGAAGACTATACAAGCCACTGCACAAATCTAACCTACGGGGGTCAGACACCAGAAGTAAGAGGAGCTACAAAACTGCAGCTTATGGAAAGAAGACCCCAAAAAAGTTAGTTAAACAAAACGAGAAGACAGAGAAATATGCAACAGATGAAGGAGCAAGGTAAAAACCCACAAGGCCAAATGAATGAAGAGGAAATAAGAAATCTACCTGAAAAAGAACTAAGAGTAATGATAGTAAATATGTTCCAAAATCTCAGAAATAGAATGGAGAAAATAAAGAAACATTTAACAAGGACCTAGAAAAGAGCAAACAGTGATGAACAACACAATAACTGAAATTAAAAATACTGTAGAAGGAATTAATAGTAGAATAACTGAGGCAGAAGAATGGATAAGTGAGCTGGAAGATAGAAGGGTGGAAATAACTGCTGTGGAGCAGAATAAAGAAAACAGAATGAAAAGAACTAAGGACAGTCTCATAGATTTCTGGGACATCATTAAATGCACAAACCTTTGAATTATAGGGGTCCCAGAAGAAGAAGAGAAAGAGAAAAGGTCTGAGAAAATATTTGAAGAGACTATAGTCAAAACTTTTCATAACATGGGAAAGGAAATAGTAAATCAAATACAGGAAGTGCAGAGAGTCCAACACTGGATAAACCCAAAGAGAAGCACGCCAAGACACATATTGTCAAACTATAAAAAATAAAATACAAAGAAAAAATATTAAAAGCAGCAAGGGAAAAGCAATAAGTAACATACAAGGATATCCCCATAATGTTATCAGCTGATTTTTCAGCAGAAACTCTGCAGACCAGAAGGGAATAGCAGGATATATTAAAAATGATGAGAGGGAAAAACCTACAACCAGATGACTCTACCCAGCAAGGATGTCATTCAGATTCAATACAGAAATCAAAAGCTTTACAGACCAGCAAATGCTAAGAGAATTCAGCACCACTAGATCAGCTCTACAACAAATGCTAAAGGAAACTCTCTAAGCGGGAAACACAAGAGAAGAAAAATACCTACAAAAACAAACCCAAAACAAGTAAGAAAATGGTAATAGGAACATACAAATCGATAATTACCTTAAATGTGAATGGATTAAATGTTCCAACCAAAAGACACAGACTGGCTGAATGCATACAAAAATAAGACGCATATATATGCTGTCTACAAGAGACCCACTTCAGACCTAGGAACACATACAGACTGAAAGTGAGGAGATAGAGAAAAGATATCCATGTAAACAGAAATCATAAGAAAGCTGGAGTAACAATACTCATATCACATAAAATAGACTTTAAAATGAGAAAATGTTACAAATGACAAGGAAGGACACTACATAATGATCAAAGGATCAACTCAAGAAGATATAACAATTATAAATATATATGCACCCAACATAAGAGCACCACAATACATAAGACAAATGCTAACAGCTATAAAAGGGGAAATTGACAGCAACACAACAACAGCAAGGGAAATTAACACTTCACTTATGCCAATGGACAGAACAGCCAGACAGAAAATTAAGAAGGAAACACAAGCTTTAAATGACACAATAGACTAGATAGAGTTAATTGATATTTATAGGACATTCCATCTGAAAACAGCAGGTTACATTTTCTTCTCAAGCGCACATGGAACATTCTTCAGGACAGATCACATATGAGGTCACAAATCAAGCCTCAGTAAATTTAAGAAAATTGAAATTATATCAAGCATATTTTCCTACCACAACGCTGTGAGATTGGAAATCAATTTCAGGAAAAACCCTTAAAAACCACAGTCAGATGGAGGCTAAACAACACGCTACTAAATAACCAAGAGATCACTGAAGAAATCAAAGAGGAAATCAAAAAATACTTAGAGAAAAATGACAGCAAAAACAAGATGACCCAAAACCTATGAGATGCAGAAAATGCAGTTCTAAGAGGGAAGCATATACCAATATAATCATACCTCAAGAAACAAGAAACATTGCAAATAAACAATCTAACCTTAATCTAAAGGAACTAGGGAAAGAAGAACAAAGAAAACCCAAAGTTAGTAGAAGGCAAGAAATCATAAAGATCAGAGCAGAAATAAATGAAATAGAAATGAAGAAAACAATAGAAATATCAATGAAACTAAAAGCTGGTTCTGTGAGAAGATAAACAAATTTGATAAAACTTTAGCCAGACTCATCAAGAAAAAGAAGGAAAGAGCTCAAATCAGTAAAGTTAAAAAGGAAAAAGGAGAAGTTACAATGGACACCACAGAAATACAAAGCATCATAAGAGACTATAGCAAGGAACTATATGCCAATAAAATGGATAAGCTAAAAGAAACGGACAATTCATAGAAAAGTATAACCTTCAAAGACTGAACCGGGAAGAAATAGAAAATATGAGCAGATCAATCACAAGTAATGAAATTGAAACTGAAATTAAAAGTCTTCCAACAAACAAAGGTTCAGGACCTGATACCTTCACAGGTGAATTCTATCAAACATTTAGAGAAGAGTTAACACCCATACTTCTCATACTGTTCCAAAAACCTGCAGAGGAAGGAACACTCCCAAGATCATTCTATGAGGCCACCATCACCTTGATACCAAAACCAGACAAAGATATTACAAAAAAAGAAAATTAGAAACCAATATCACTGATGAATATATATGCAAAAATCCTGAACAAAATGCTAGCAAACAGAATCCAACAACACATTAAAATATTATACACCATAACCAAGTGGGATTTATCCCAGGGATGCAAAGATTCTTTACTATATGCAAATCAATCAGTGTGATATACCATGTTAACAAATTGAAGAATAAAATCTATATGATCATCTCAATAAATGCAAAACAAAAACAAAAAAACTTTTGACAACATTCAACACCAATTTATGATAAAAATCTCTCTAGAAAGTGGGCATAGAGGGAACCTACCTCAACATAATAAAGACCATATACAACAAGCCCACAGCAAACATCATTCTCAATGGTGAAAAATTGAAAGCATTTCCTCTAAGACCAGGTCAAGGCAAGGATGTTCACTCTTGCCACTATTATTCAACATAGTTTTGGAAGTCCTATCCATGGCAATCAGAGAAGAAACATAACTAAAAGGAAAACAAATTGGAAAAGAAGTAAAACTGTCACTGTTTGCAGATGACATGATACTATACATAGAAAACCCTAAAGATGCACCAGAAAACTACTAGAGCTAATCAATGAATTTGGTAAAGTTGTGGGATACAAAGTTAATGCAGGGAAATCTCTTGCATTCCTATACACTAAAAAACAAAAAGAATAAAATACCTAGGAATAAACCCACCTAAGGAGGTAAAAGAACTGTACTCAAAAATCTATCAGACAATGATGAAAGAAATCAAAGAAGACACAAACAGAGGGAGAGATATACCATGTTCTTGTATTGGAAGAATCAATGCTGTGAAAATAACTATAGTACCCAAAGCAATCTACAGATTCAATGCAACCCATATCAAATTACCAATGGCAGTTTTACAGAACTAGAACAAAAAAA
Organism: Delphinapterus leucas; assembly: GCF_059928025.1. Lineage (NCBI taxonomy): Eukaryota > Metazoa > Chordata > Mammalia > Artiodactyla > Monodontidae > Delphinapterus > Delphinapterus leucas. Next base: position 36,435,015 of record NC_143146.1, on the reverse strand, counting down.
TGTTAAAATTTGTGTGGAGACAGAAAAGACCCTGAATAGCCAAAGCAATCTTGAGAAAAAGAAAAAAAACAAAACAAAAAACAATGGAGGAGTCAGACTCCCTGACGTCAGATTATACTACAAAGTTACAGTAATCAATACAGTATGGTACTGCCACAAAAACAGAAATATAGATCAATCCATGCACCATTAGTCAACTAATCTATGACAAAGGAGGCAAGGATATACAATGGAGAAAAAAAACAGTCTCTTCAATGTGTGGTGCTGGGAAAACTGGATAGCTACATTTAAAAGAATGAAATTACAACACTCTAACACCATAAACAAAAGTAAACTCAAAATGGATTAAAGACCTAAACGTAAGACCAGACAGTATAAAACTCTTAGAGGGAAACATAGGAAGAATGCTCCTGGACATAAATCACCACAATATCTTTTTTGACCCACCTCCTAGAGTAATGGAAATAAAAACAAAAATAAACAAATGGGACCTAATGAAACTGAAAACCTTTTGCCCAACAAAGGAAACTATAAGCAAGATGAAAAGACAACACTCTGAATGGGAGAGAATATTTGCAAATGAATCAATGGACAAAGAATTAATCTCCAAAATATACAAACAGCTCATGCAGCTCAATATCAAAAAAACAAACAACCCAATCAAAAAATGGGCAGAAGACCTAAACAGACATTTCTCCAAAGAAGACATACAGGTGGCCAAGAGGCACATGAAAAGATGCACAACATCACTAATTATTAGAGAAATTCAATTCAAAACTAAAATGAGATATCACCTCACACCAGTTAGAATGGACATCATCAAAAAATCTACAAACATGAAATGCTGGAGTGGGTGTGTAGAAAAAGGAACACTCTTGCACTGTTTTTGGTAATGTAAATTGCTAAAACCACTTTGGAGAGCAGTACAGAGGTTCCTTAAACAACTAAAAATAGGATTACCATATGACTGAGCAATCCATTACTGGGCATATACCCTGAGAAAACCATTATTTGAAGACACATGCACCCCCATGTTCATTGCAGCATTATTTACAATAGCCAGGTCATGGAAGCAACATAAATGTCAATCAACAGATGAATGGATAAAGAAGATGTGGGTCATGTATACAGTGTAATATTACTCAGCCAGAAAAGGAATGAAATTGGGTTATTTGCAGAGACATGGTTGGACCTAGAAACTGTCATACAGAGTGAAGTAAGTCAGAAAGAGAAACAAGTATTGTATATTAACAAACATTTGTGGAATCTAGAAAAATGGTACAGATGAACCTGTTTGCAAGGTAGAAATAGAGGCACAGATGTAGAGATCAAATGTGTGGACACCAAGGGGGGAATGGGGATGTGGGATGAATTGGGAGATTGGGACTGACACATATACACTAATATGTATAAAATAGATAAATAATGAGAACCAGCTGAATAGCACAGGGAACTCTGCTTCACTTTGTTTTAAAGCAGAAACTAACACATTGTAAAAAAAAAAAAAAACAAAAGAAAGAAATGAAAGAGGTGAAATTCCAACAAATATATCAGAAATACGAGAATACTATGACATTCAAAATGCCAACAAATGAGGCAACATAGAAGAATTGGATAAATCTCTAGAAACATATAATCTTTCAAGAATGAATCAGGAAGAAATAGCCAATGTGAACAGAACAATCACTAGTAGTGAAATTAAATTTGTAATAAAAAAAAGTCCCAGCAAACAAAAGTTCAATACTGGATGTGTTCACAGAGGAATTTTACCAAACACACCAAGAAGAGTTAATACCTGTACTTCTCAAACTATTTCAAAAAATTGAAGAGGAGCGAAGACTCCCAAATTCATTCTACAAGGCCAAAATTACCCTGATACTAAAACCAGACAATGACTGTCCAAAAAATAAAAATTACAGACCAGTATCACTGATGAAAAATTTGCAAAAATGCTCAAGAAAATACTAACAAACAAAGTTCAACAATATATTAAAAGGATCAAGCACCATGATCATGTGGTATTTATTTCAGGGTCACAAGAATGGTTCAACATCTGTAAATCAATCAATGTGACACACTATTTTAGAAAAAATGGATAAAACTCACATAACCATCTCAATAGATGCATTAAAAGCTTTTTATAAAATCAACATCTATTCATGATGAAAAGTCTCATCAAAATGGATATAGAAGGAATATATCTCACCATAATAAATGGCTTCTCTGACAAACAACAGCTAACATCATACTCAATGGTCAAAAGCTGAAAGATTTTCCTCCAAAATCAGGAATAAGACAAGGATGCTCACTCCTGCCACTTCTGTTTAATACACTATTGGAAGTTCTAGCCACAGCAATCAGCCAAGAAAAAATAAATAAAATGCATCCAAATTGGAAAGCAAGTAATAAAAGTCAATATTTGCAGATGACATGACTCTTAATACAAAAAAAATCCTAAAGTCTCCACCAAAAAACTATTAGAACAAATAAATGAATTTAATAAAGTTGCAGGATACAAGACAATATACAGAAATCTGTTGCTCTTCTATACACTAACAATGAACTACCAGAAAGAGAAATCATGAAATAATCCCATTTAAAATCACATCAAAAAGAGTAAAAATACATAGGAATAAAGTTAACCAAGGAGGTGAAAGACCTATACTCTGAAAACTATGAAACATTGATGAAAGAAATTGAGTATGATACAAAGAAATAGAAAAATGTCCTGTTTTCATGGATTAGAAGAATTAATATTGTCAAAATGTCCACACTACCCAAAACAATCTACAGATTAATAAAATTCCTATCAAAATACCCTTGGTATTTTTCACAGAACTAGAACAAATAATCCTAAGATTAATACAGAAACACAAAAGACCCTGAATTGCCAAAGCAAACTTTGGAGCCGAAGGTATCGCACTCCCTGACTTCAGACTACACTATCAATACAAAGTTACAGTAATTAAAACAGTATGGTACTGGCACAAAAATGAACACATTGATCAGTGGAACAGAAGAGAGGGCTCAGAAATAAAGCCACACATGTATGGTCAATTAATCTACAACAAACTAGGCAAGGATATACAATGGGGAAAAGATAGTCTCTTCAATAAGTGGTGCTGGGAAAACTGGTGAACTACATGTAAACTAATTAAATTAGAACATTTTCTCACAGTATACACAAAAATAAAATCAAAATGTTTTAAAGATCTGAAACCATAAAACTCATAGAATAAGAGATAGACAGAACAATCTTTTTTTTTTAAATTAATTTATTTATAGCTGTGTTGGGTCTTTGTTTCTATGTGAGGACTTTCTCTAGCTGTGGCAAGTGGTGACCACTCTTCATCATGGTGCACAGGCCTCTCACTATCGTGGCCTCTCTTGTTGTGGAGCACAGGCTCCAGATGCGCCAGCTCAGTAATTGTGGTTCACAGGCCTAGTTGCTCCATGGCATGTGGGATCTTCCTAGACCAGGGCTCGGACCTGTGACCCCTGCATTGGCAGGCAGATTCTCAACCACTGCACCACCAGGGAAGTCCCAGAACAATCTTTGTTACAAATCATAGCAATATATTTATGGATCTGTCTTCTCAGGCAAAGGGGAAAAAAGGTTAAAATGAACAACTGGAACCTAATTACACTTAAAACCTTTGCACAGCAAAGGAAACTGTATTCAAAATTTAAAAAAAAAAAAGAAAGAAAACCAAAACCGAAAAACAAACAAAAACCTTACTGAATGGGTATTTGCAAACTGCTCAATATACAGGGTTAATATCAAAAATATACAAAGAACTCATGCAACTTAACATCAAAAACACCAAAAACAGATTAAAAAATGGGAAGAAGAACTGAGTAGATATTTTTCCAAAGAAGACATACAGATGGATAACAGGCACATGAAAGGATGCTCAACATTGTTAATCATCAGAGAAATGCAAATCAAAACCAAAATGAGATATGACCTCACACCTGTCAGAATGGCTATCATCAAAATGACTACAAATAAGAAATGTCAGCAAGGATATGGAGAAAAAGGAACGCTAGTACACTGTTGGTGGGAAGAAAATTGGTGCAGCCACTGTGGAAAACAGTATGAAGTTTCCTGTAAAAACTAAAAATAGAGCTACCATGTGATACAGCAATTCCAATCCTGGTTATATATCTGAAGATACAAAAACTCTAATTTGAAAGATTGCATGCACCCCAATGTTCATAGGAGCAACCAATATACAGAAGCAACATAAGTGTCCGTCACAAGATCAATGGATAAAAATATGTGACTATCTATCTATCTATGTATCTACCATCATCTATCTATACACACACACACACACACACACACACACACACTGGAATATTATTCAGCCATAAAAAAATGAAATGAAATCTTGCCATTTGCAACAACATGGATGGACCTAGAGGGTATTACTCTTAGTGAAATAAGTCAGACAGTGAAAGACAAACATTGTGTGTTATCACTTATATGTGAAATCTAGTTACAAAACAAATGAATAAATGTAATAAAACAAAAACAGACTCACAGACATAGAGAACAACCTAGTGGTTACCAGTGGAGAGAGGGAACAGGGAAGTGGCAAGATCAGGGCAGGGGATTAAGAGATACAAACTACTATATATAAAATAAATAAGTTACAGGATATATTGTATGGCATGGAATATTGCAATATAGCCAATATTTTATAATTATTTTACAAGGAGTATAATCTATAAAAATATTGAAACACTATGTTATACACCTGAAATTAACATTAGTATAAAATAACTGCTTGAATTTGAAAAAAATTAAAAGAAACACACTGAAAGCAAAAACAAAACAAAACAAAATCATACATAGGGTGAGGGAAGCAGACATAACGAAAAGATAAAAGTTATGTTTGAAATTTTACAAGGATATTAATTACTTGAGTTTTGCTTTGCAGGAATATCAGGCCTTAACTAGCTTAAGAAGAGTGAAATTGATTGAGTGAGATAAGGGAGAACAACAACAAACAGGACATAGAGATGGAAATTAACATGGAGGAGATAATCTTAGATTAAGAAATCACACCTTGCAAGTAGAGAAAAAAGAATAAGTGGGATACAAAAGGTCAGTGTTCTAAGGTTAAGTGAGGACTCTTCTAATTTCTAAAATTAATTTTCCATTCTCATGTTAATTTTGGCAGGAAACCTGGGATGTAGGTGGATCTATTGTTAACTTAATTTTCAGGTTCTAAACAATAATAAAATATTTTGTTTTTGAGTAGCTAGTACATTCCAGGAACTATGCTAATTTCTTTTTGCAAATCCAGGTAGATAATATTTCTATTCCATCATATATGTTTTAAAATTTAGACTTGGATACATTGAGTAGCTTACACAAATTCAAATAGTAAATATTGAAACCAGGATACACATTCAAGGCTGTCTAATTCCAGCATTCTAGTTTTTAGCTATTTGGCAATGTTGTTTTTATCTCTGAAATACAGAAATTAACTTACTATCCACATTTTCACTGTTCCATTGTGACTGTAACCTAGGAAATGACTTTATACTTAGAATTCTGAATTCCTAATTTCACTAGATCATAATGACAGATTTTTTATGCTCTTTTTAAAATATTTTGATTATATTTTTAACTAGAAATGTCATCTGTCTAAAGCAGTAGCCATTAATATTGGTTTAAACATCAATGCATACTTTGAGATCATAAACTCACATGTTTAATTATTCAAGCCTTCTGAAAATAGTCTAAAGATTAATAGTAACACCATAATTAAATTTTTATCTTCAAAGATTGATTTTGAGAATAGCTCTTATTTAACTTGTCTTTGAAAAGTGTCTTAAGATATAGGGAGTTCATCAGTTTCTGATATTTTAATTTCAATCATTTAAGAACTATCATACTTTTATTGATAGATCAAGGCATATTAATATAAACACTAAGGGGTGCTTATCCTATGTGTGACTGAATAAATTATTACATGATGAAAAATCTCTTAAAAATACTATGATAATCTATAGAGCCTACTTTTTTCATACTTAGTCAATGTTGTGTATTATTCACTAAAAGGGTCCCTGGTGATTTAAATACATTGCAAAAGAACAGAATATTAGAAAAGAAATGGATATGCATTGTATTATATACAACTAAAAGAAAGAACTTTGATATATTTAACTTATAAGAAATCTATTAAAATCACATTTTCCCTATTCTATGTATTTAAGATAAAGCATTTTACATATTTCCATGAATATAATTTTTAAAACTATTAGATATTTTAGTGAATCATCAAAATGTACATAAAATATAAAAAATATACTCATTCATAAATAGATTTCCTAGTCATATTCATTTAAACATACTTAAAAAGGAAATATGAGTAATTTCAAATGGAGCTAAAATGATACAGATTTTGAAACTAGAGAAGTAATTTATATACATGCAATCATATTGTTTCTCTAGATGTTACTTTTATGTAAAGAGGAACTGAAATTCAGAATAATTTGAATTTGTGTTTATTAAAAGAAATAAACTCATCTTGTGACTCCAGTTCTTTGTCCAAATTTGTGATATGAACGTGTCATTTCTACATAGCAGTTTCTTTTTTAAAATAGGAGCATAGTTGATTTACAATGTTGTGTTAATTTCAGGTGTACAGCAGAGTGATTCAGTCATATATACATATATTCTTTTTCAGATTATTTTCCATTACAGTTTATTACAAAATATAGAATATAGTTCCCTGTACTATATAGTAAGTCCTTGTTGTTTATTTATTTTATATATAGCAGTGTGTATCTGTTAATCCCCAACTCCTAATTTATTCCTTCCCTCCTTTCCCCTTTAATAACCATAACTTTGTATCACTTTTTAAAATTCCACATAGAAGTGATATCATATGATATTTGTCTTTCTCTGATTTACTTCACTTAGTATGATAATCTCTAGGTCAAAACATAGCTTTTATTTTATTTTTCTGTCATTTTTTTTTTTTGCTAGTAAATTTGTTAAGACACTTCTCAAAACATTCTTTTTTATTTATTTATTTTTATTGAAATATGGTTGATTTACAATGTTGTGCCAATCTCTGCAGTACAGCAAAATGACTCAATTTTACACATATATACATTATTTTTTTAATATTCTTTTCCATTATGGTTTCTCCCAGGATATTGGGTATAGTTCCCTGTGCTATATAGTATGACCTTGTTATTTATCCATTCTAAATGTAATAGTTTGCATCTACCAACCTCAAATTCCTAGTCTATCCCTCTCCCTTCCCCCTTGGCAACCACAAGTCTGATTTCTATATCTGTGAGTCTGCTTCTGTTTTGTAGATAGTTTCATTTGTGCCGCATTTTAAATTCCACATATAAGTGATATCACACAGTGATATTATATGGTATTTGTCTTTCTCTGTCTAACATATTTCACTTAGTATGATAATCTCTAGTTGAATCTATGTTGCTGCAAATGGCAACATTTTTGTTCTTTTTTGTTCTTTTTATGGCTGAGTAGTATTCCATTGTATATATGCACCACATCTTCATTACCCATGCATCTATTGATGGACACTTATGTTGTTTCCATGTTTGAGCTATCATGAATAGTGCTGCTGTGAACTCAAAACTTTCTTTGTGGTGGTTTTGTTATTGTCTGTTGGTCTATTTGCTTGCCTAGTATGTAAACATATAGTACTGTGGTTTGAAGAATGCCAGCATTATTTTTTTACATTGCCCTGGTTATTTACATGGTTTTTCAAGGGCTATATTGTTATCACACATAGCTCATTAATGGAATTGAAAGGAATTTTTAAATGTTTACTTTACAGTTACACATAGAAATAAATGACATTTTCTTATTTTCAAAGAAATAATACTCATTATAAAACATTAAAAATATAAGAAATTATCTTCAAACTTGTCTTAGGCAAAACTCATTTGAAGACTGAAAATAAGTGTACCAATTTAAAATCGTGCTTTCCACTGTAAAAAGGATTTTGTAAAAAGGACTTTTGTTTACACATTAAATAATTAAAAGAAAAAAAAATGATGTATTTTGAGAAATTTTCCTAACTAATAATATGCTAAATTGCCTATATCTAAAAAAGAAGAGATATTTAAGGCACAGCTAAATCTAAGAATCTAACCAAAATGGGTTATATTATGTCATAGCGAGATACAACCATGAAGTTCTCAATTTGGTCTAGATTAATTGAACAATTGAACATGTTTTGTTAATAAGAAGAAATTTGGGAAAAACAGAAAAAAGTATAAATATCAATTAGAAAGTCACTCATATGACAACATATATTTTCATTTCCCTGGGCTACAAATCAACACCACACACACACACACACACACACACACACACACACACACCTTTTTATAGTATACATATCATATTGTTTTACTTGGCCATTTTCCAAGTTAATAAACAGAAATTCATACCAAGGTTGGCAAACTACAACCTGTGAGCTAGGATGGCTTTTACACTTTTAAAGGATTTTAAAATCAGCCAAACCAAACCAAACCTGTTCTCAGCTAATCCAAACATAATCAGTATCCAATCAGTTCTTTAGCCTTTAAAATTTGTCCATCTTCTAAAATATTTTGTTGACTGTTTTTCTAAAACGAGCAATGTATTTTTTGTTAACAAATCCAATCATCTTAGGTCTCACTTTCGTAAATACCAACATGATTTGACTCTGTTGACCTTTGTCTCTTCTTTCAAATCTTCTCAGCTTTCAGTGTCTAGGATAACACATTCTTGTCCTACTTTTACATCTCTGGTTAATAAATGTATGCTTATTTTTCATCTCTTTACCATCAATTAAAGACATTAGCCGTTAGTATCTCCTTGTTTTTGTTTTGTAATTTTCTTCTCCACTTATTGACTAGAAAGCCTCAGTAGGTATTGTGGTTTCTATATTTCTAGCTAAAAATTCTCCTTGTTCATATAGGAACATATTCCTTGTATCCTAACATTTCCAACTACCTTCTGTATATTTGATTTGGACTTTTCAATGCTATATGAAATTTAGTATGTCTGAAAGTAAACTTATTTTTCTCCCCCCAAAAATTCTTTTTACTGTCTTGTTTCTGTCACTCAGGCTAAAACTTAAGTTTGACCTTTAAGTCAAACCTGAGTTTCCCTTATTGCTTTCCTTCCTGCCCGATCAATTCTTAAGCTTTCTTTCATATATATCTAAAGTACTTCTTATGTCTTTTTTGCATCTCCTTTTCTACAGGCACTTTCTTAGTTCAGATTTTCACTTTAAAAGTCTAGATCAAAATTCTCAAACTTTTTAATGTACATCAAATTTTAGACCCAATGACATTCACATATGAGAGACATCCATGATTATCTTCCTATGTAGCAAAAACGAAAACCAAAAGTAGACTGAAAAAGGCAAACAGCCCAATAGTTGCACAAAATATTAATGATAAGTAAGTGCTAAACTGTTGCAGCAATAAAATGGATTATTATTTAGGTACAATGGATAGAATACTAGCATTTTATTCAGACCTTTTCTGATGAAAACTTATTTCATAATTTCAGGAATAATGATGTTATTGAGATTACAAATTTATTCAGCTTTGTAAAATGAAAGTAGATTATTTTAAAATGTTATTACATTATATTTTACAAACAATTATTTGAAAATTGCTTTAGAACTAGTAGGTAAACATACATGCAGTCACTGGAACAGCAAGAGTAAAGTTACAATTCAATTGTCTTTGGCTTATCTCCAATGCTCCAGCCTTAATTCATTTTGCACATTTGTGACTATTTTTGTTACAACTCTTTTTTCTTGTAGGGCAGAATGCAAGAGCTACATCTTAATATTCTGCATCCTTAGTTGTAGTGTTCTAACAAAATTTTCCATATCTTGCTTCTTTTACTAATGTTTACTTTATAAAAGTCAAATGGAATTAATTTTCCCCTTAATACTCACAACTGTATATAGATATGTTTTGGATCTTCTTTCTTATTATAATAGTATATGTTATTATATTGAAAATACAACTTAATTTTTTTCTGGATATATAACCTTAGAAAACTATACTACCTCCATATCTTGGTTCTCTTATGTGTTAAATATGAGAATTATATTAAATAAGATAGTATGTAAAACACTCACTATTGTGTTTATTACACAATAGATTTCTAACGACCAGACAAGTATTTTTTATTATCATAATTACATATTTTCCCTGTGTCTATATTTAAGTATTTATATTCCAAAAATCTGAGCTAGCCTTGCTCTCTTTTCACTTGCCATGATTTCTTTGGGCACATATCTATTTTTCTGTGTTTTGTTTTTGTTTTGTGAGCTCATGACCCTTTATTTCATTTTGCTAGTTAAGAACATACCCAATGCTTTGAGGCTGGATATATAATGATGGAAATCTCTGGTGTATAGATTATATTTAAACTTCAGAGATTGGATATTATCATGAGGAAACAAATATAAAGTGAAGAGGTCCATAGCCTGAGAGTTGGGCACACCAAACTAAAGAGAAGGAACAAGAAAAGGGAAAAAAAAAGAAAGAGTGGTCTCAGATCAGTTATCTTGTGAGCCAAGTGGAAACAACGTATCAAGGAAATACTCTCAGAAATAAACTGATTTTTTTCATTCTCCAAAATTACAGTTGCTATACTTACTACATCTGTATGCAAGATCTTACAAAGCTAACTCTTTTGGAATTCAATTTAATATACCATTCATTTGTTCTATGTTTTATTGGGAAAACCTAAGTTTGTCTCACATCCACTAAGATTCTTTCATGAATATTTCTATTTATTGATTTTTAAATGATTATAATTTATTAAAGTTTAAGAAGTAAGAGTGGATACTGAAACAACATTGTTCTCTGGATTATTTCTTTAGATATGTTAATTAATATTTTAAAAACTAAAATTTTCTTAAATGTACACATATAGAGCAAAATCAGGACACCACTTGAAAGCGTGATAAACTTGATACTGTAATGTTATAGAATAGAACAATAAGATCAGTACGAAAAATAAGGTAGACTCTGATTCTTATAAACATTGGCTTTCAAACATTTAGGACATATTTAAAATCAGAGAACAATTGTTATTAATGGATTAAATAAAATAATTTTGGATGAATTAAGAAACTCCTGAAACTCCTGAACTACAACAGCAAACAAGATGAGGAACAGAGGTCTTATTTTTTCATTGATGCTTTAGAAAGCATATTTTAGGATTTTTTTTTCTGCTAAGATAAAGTAAAAAGGACTTTATTTACTGATTCTACAGAGTTCTTAAGAAAAGGCAAATTTAGGGCACACTGTGTGGAAAGAATCATTGTTTCTCTTTTGTATATTAGAAATCCCCCACTTAGTGAAGTTAGAAGTAACAGGTCTATTAACAGTATTAATGGTAAGTTCAGATAGGGGATTGAACATGATTTATTATAATTAGACATAAGCTAGTTTTGAGGAGATGAAGTTTAAGTTGTTATTAACTTGAAATTCCCCAAGGCATGGTAATTCAAAGTAGGATGTCTAGAAGGGTGCTAGAACACTCTGCAATTTGTCTAATTTACAGCAAGCTAATAAAGTTTGAGAGTGGCATCTTTATGAATAAATGGACAATTTATAAAATCAAAATGATATATATTCCATATGCCTTGTGTTAACTCCTAAAACAGTATAGTCTCTTCTGATTCTAAAAATAGTTAAATTATTAAGGGGAATTTTTAAAAGGTAGAATGTGCCTTTTATTTTTTGGATTTCAAAACTGAACAAAAAGCACCTTCAAATAAATGGTGTTAGGATGAAGCTTAACTGGGAGAGAGCAAATATAAGTTAATATACTAAAAGGAAATATTAAAGTGAGAGTCAGATATGAAACCACCATTATTCTTCAAAAGCCTACTTACATGAGACTTACCTAATAAGATCTTCTGATGTCATAACATTTAAAGTAGAAATGGATTCTAAGACATACAGTACAAAAGATATGCAGATCAATTGGCAATTAACCATAAGTGGTGAAAGCTGAAGAACAATTCATTTTATTTACAAGGAAAAAAATGGGTCAGATTAAATTGTAGGCTATTTCATCAAAAGTTTGTTGAGAAATCATTTGGCTTCTCTTCAGTAAAAGTTTGGTACTATTGTGGAATGAAAATTTTTCACTCAAAATGTTTCAAAATTAGTATCCTAACATCCTAAACTAAGATAAAGTGTGTCTGATAATCTGAATAACTATATCTCAGACTAAGTGTCTTTTTTTTTTTCTTTTTGCGTTACGCGGGCGCCTCCCATTGCGGAGCACAGGCTCCGGACGTGCAGGCTCAGTGGCCATAGCTCACGGGCCCAGCCACTCCGCGGCATGTGGGATCCTCCCAGACTGGGGCACGAACCCGTGTCCCCTGTATCGGCAGGCAGACTCTCAATCACTGCACCACCAGACTAAGTGTCTTTGAGCCTAATGTTTAATGATAGTCCTAATGTAATGATCTATAGTTTAGGAAATACCCTATCTTTTTTTTGGTAAAACTCATTTGTTTTTTGTTTGTTTGTTTTTCTACTTGTCTAAGGCAGTGGTTGGCAAATTATGGCTCATGACTAAACTAGATGCAATGTGTGATGTTGCATGTCCCAAAGACAGATTGATAATTTTACATTATTTTGAAAATCAAAAGAATAATATTTCATGACACAGGAAACTTCTACAGTTTTCAAATTTTATCATCCATAAATAAAATTTTATTAGAACACAGCCTTGCCCATTCATATATATATATACTCTATTACTGCTTTCACACAACAATGGTAGAGATAGCCCAGACCAGAGACCACGTGGGCCACAAAGCCTACCTTATTTCTTATTTTTTCCTATCTTTCCAACTTTTTACAAAAAGGTTGATAACTCCTGACCTAAGAAATGGAGAAAATCGTTAAATGGCTATTCTATTTCAAATTTGATGGTTATTATTTCACCTTGGTGAGAGAATCAAATTTGTGATTAGATAAAAACTGTACTTGTTATAATGGTTTGGCCCTGGAGCCACAACTAAAGTCTAAGTATGAACTAAAAAATCAAAACCAAACCAAAACAAAGGAACAAAACTTTAATTATATACTATTTTAAATAATTATGGCCAGCACTTGAATTTTAAAAGAGATTGTTTTAAACCATCACTAATTTTCTCCTTCAGATATTTTAGGTATTTGAAACCAGAGTATTCAAATTATCAAAGTTGGTTGTTCTAATAAAAAAAAAGTGTAAATTGCAAACCTTTAAAATTATTATATTTTAAAATATTTTATGCTTCTTTTTATGTAAGTAATTTTCCTACTTTACATTTGTTTAAGTTGTTATGCACTGCTAAGCAAATTTAACAAGAATGAAACTGCATGTTCTCATCAATGTAAAATGCACTTGTTAAGAAAAACGTTCTTAATATTAAGCTATTGTTGTTACTCTTTTGTTTCATTTTTAAATGGGAAAAGGTAATAACTTGATATTTCTAATAAATCAGAAAATCCCTGTGGAAAATAACCATGGCACACTCTGAATGAGAGCAATATAAAACTTCTTTCAAATATTTTTGTATTATAGTTCCAATGCACTGAATAAAGAAATGATTACAAATAATCAAATGAATCTCATACAGAAAAGGAAAATAAAAGGGAAAAGGAAAGTAAATGCATCCCCAAATCAAAAACAAAACAGAACAAATTAATGAAATAAATATGAGCAAACAGAGATATTAAAAAAGAAAAAGAAGGAAAACAGATTGACATTCTGCTAAAAGAAATCCTCTTAGTCACCATGTAAAAATATGTATTTTATTAAGATGGAAGATGATAAGAAGAAAACATCAGCTATGGGTTTTGTCAGCTACTGTAAAGGGTGATATAAGTAAGCAATTTGTCCCAATCAGTAATGGCATGATTTTTGAAGCTAAATACTTTGTTTTTATGATATTCCTGATATTTGATATTTATGACACCTTGGAGAGTTAGCTAATATCCTCATTACTCAATTTACTGATCTATAAAATGGAATTAATAATATATACTCAAATGGTTATTGTAGGGTTATGTAAGAAAGATATATTTGAAAGTGCTTAACATATTGCTTGGCACAGAATGTTTATTATCTGGTAGCTAGTTTTATAAACTTTGGCTCATACATTTAGATAACATCTGAGGTTATAAAGCATTTTTAGTGCTTATTTAAAATTTCACTCTTTTTATGCAAAACAGCAAATATGAGTAAAAATATATCTAGGGATCTGAGAACTTAACCCAAATGAAGAAAATTATTTTTGTATTTGATTTTAAACTAGTATGAATTTTACATTTAAATATATTACTATTAAGTAATGTTATATTTCCCCCACATCTCCCATGTCACTCTAAGATAATACACTATATCTTTTTAAATAATTTAGTAAATTATTTGATAGGCAGATATTCTTCCACAGATATTGATTAAATGGTTTGAGACTATTATGCTTAAATGGAATTTATTTTAAAAGTTTTCTTGAGTTTTCATTATGTGCCAGGCACCATTAAAGATGCTGGGGGTATGATGAAAATGCAAGGCAATGTTCCCAAAAGCTTTTATACAAGTAATTTTTTTCCCCAGATATGTAAGTAATCCTTTTTCTCTTTATACATTCTTAGGAATAATTTTTGTCTAAAGCTGACATTGAGAATAAATTTTGTCCTTTTATTTATTAAATATAACTACAAGGGAGAAGTTAAATCCTGTCTAGAGAGGCTCCTTCTTCAACTTTTATAATATTAAAGGAATTTCCTAATTATTAAGACATTTAATCATCACTGCATGACAGAAAAAAATATACTTTAGAAATATTCTTTAATGACAGTGGTTAGCAGAAAACAAAAGTGGATCAACAAGTTTTAAAAAGGCTGTTAATGATAATATTAATAAAAGTGATACAGTTTCCACCTAACTTAGGTTTAAAGGGAACATATTTCTCTTTCAATACTTGAATTTGAAAATATTTATTGACATATTAATTCTGGTGAAAAATATAATAAGTGAAAGTAAAAATCATTTTATATCTGTATAAAATTAAACTTTTAAAAAATGGTTTTAAATCTAACATAAATTAAGAAAATAAAGAATAAAATTTGACTGGTTAATTCTTACAAGCATTATATGACTGAAAGTTATATATCACAATAAATTAAAGGTTTGGCCTACATATGTTCCAATTAGAATATAAATTAAATTTGATTATTTTAGTCAATCTTTTAAACTAGTCATTTAAAAAATTTGCTTCATTTTCAAATTTTCAAGTATTAAAAAACAAACAGGAAAAATTGCTCTTAGATTTTTCCATGCAGCTGTGTTTTAATTTTTTACTCTGTGGAGATCATATTATCAAGGGTCATCAAACTTAGCAGAGAAAATTTCTTCAAATTTCTAAGGATTTTGAAACAATTGTATTTCAGTTGTTTCTAGTTCCTGGTACTATCAGAAGAGGCACACGCCAAAAAAAGGGTCTTTAATGCATGTGATAATTTTGTTACCTCCTAACACTGTTACACCAAATGATTTATCTCAATATGTATAATAAAATCAGAATTTATTATGCTCATTTTTATAGTCATTATCCACCTACATTTTTATTTTATTACCTGTTGTATAAGCAACTATAATTTATGCCCTATAAAATTTAAATCAATGGAGTCATTAAATATTTTACTTATTATTTTCCAGTTTAGTTAAAAATATCTGCATGTCTTAATTTAAACATAACAAACTGAGTAATTTGCTGAACATGACTTTTATGAACATTTAGATCTATACACATATCAAAGTGAGTGTGAACTTTCAAGGCAAAGTTTTTATATCCCTCATAAATAATTCCTTATAAACAATTTGTCAGGGCTGCAAATGATCATAAATAAAAGATATGGGACATCTAAGTTGTTATTGCTTGTGTTACTACACTTGATTTTTTACAGAAATAAAATAAAAATGTGAAATGTAGAAGAAAAACATTGCAATAATATTTTAAGGAGTAGACAAATAATGTAAAATTTTTCTCACAATAAAGTAATAACAGTACCAAGAAGGAAAAAGAAAAAATGGAATGCTTAATCTAACTTTCCTTACCTGATTGAAACAGAATGTTTCCTGATGAGATATTGTAAGAATAATTTATTATGAAGAACTGTACCAATTAAAATGCTTGCATAACAGTTTCAGAATTAATATAGATAGATAAAGCACATTTTCACTGCAATTTAGTCAATACACATATGGTTATGCTTTCCAGCCTTTCCATTTAATGGTCTGTCCTTGTTAGCTTTACTTCTTGTTATACATATCTACTTATTTAATGAACTATGTAAGTTCTTGGTCAAATGGAAGGTGTGTGTTTGAATATATGTTTTCAAGAGTGTGGTGGATAAGAATAGAAAAAGTACAGTTGGGGCTGAAGACCATGTTCATATCTTTGTATGAAACTCATCAAACTTCAGCTTATGCTAGAATAAATTAATTTCAATTTCTCTCCTTCCACTTCATATGGTCATCAGTCTGCTGTCTCATAACTTTCCCCTTAAGTTCAACCTTGTGGTGGTTGAGTCATGAAGGGAAAAAAAAATGTTAATGAAAAAAATGCATTAGCAAGAGAATCAGTTAAAGGAGATTCCACTATCTAAATGCTCAGATTTGAAATTTTAGTACAGTAAAATTGTCATTAAATAAACTAATATAAATGTTAAACACAGTTCTACACTAAAAGTGAATTTCTTTTTAAAAAAATACAAAATATTACTTATACAAAATATTTTCAAAGATAATATTTGAAAGAGAATAATATATAAGTATAAAAATAACAATGACCTATCATAACCAAAAAGTGGCAAATTTTGCTGAATCTCTTCTGGATATATTTCCCTATGCAAATAAATTTTATTTTAATACATGAACACACTTTGAAGATTTCTTCATCTCTGTCTTCTCCAGTTTCTTGCTTTCCTTTCCCATACCTACTTTCCCCTCCTTCCTACACCACTTATTATATGGTAGCACTAGATGGGTATAAAATGGCATATATTTAGAAAAAAGAGATAGGCATAGAGAAAGAGCAGCAGGGATATAAGGGCATTCACCTGGATAAGTTGATGGTACCAGCTGAACAAATCAACAAGCCTAGAGAACAGGGGCTAAAACAGAGGGAAGAATCCCAGTTCTGTGAGAATTTGGATATGCACAATAAAAAAAAAGCTCTCAGTGAATAATAGGCTTCCTATTACTAAAAGTGTTTTATAGCACTTTATAGCTAGGAATTTGGCATACAAATATATGAATTTCCTGCAGAAACTTACAAAGTAAATAGTTTTAAAAAGTATACTTAAAATAAGAATTTTCTAACAATTCCAATGGGTAACTTTATAAAGTCATTATACATTAAAAAGATTACAGAATATGCACTTCTGGGTAACTTTAGCCTCTTAAATATATTACATATAGCTTACCAAAGAAAGTTGACAGAAAACATTTTTTTTTCAGACTAAAACCACAATTCTGTCCTAAATACTTTTATCAATTTTAAAATAAAATATTATTTTATCACTACTTTATAGACAAAAATAATGTCTGAATTATGCAACAATACGATTTATTATCCAAAAACAAATGTTTGAATCATAAGTGTTTAGAGTAGAGCCATTGATTTTCAAAACAAAGTAAAACCATTTTAAGAAAATATATAGGAATTTTTTGAGTTACATTTAGTATAATTTTTTTTAACTTAGGTATTTTATTTTAAGTACAATATAAATGGAAAAGAAAGACAAATAGATGTCCTTTCCTCCAACCTCAGGGCAGTCTAAGAATTTGACCCTAAGGCAAATCTGCCTTGAACCATTAATGTTCTAATTGTTAAGAGTAGCATATTTACCAAACCAAACACCAGTGCTGAGACCTGAGATAGTTTATATTGATTGAATGCAGCCGAGTTAAAGAATGGTAGCTAATAACATACCCCTGAGGGGGTTATAAAAGTAGACTGTAACATGCTCACATGTGAAAGCACCAAGTAAGTAGATATGTAAAGGAACACCGAACCTGAGAGATTGTTCCAGCTGAACTGGTCTGACCATCCTCTGCCTTGTTTCCTTACATCATGCAAATCCCATGTGATGATTAACTGGTAAATGGCTGTGTTGTTGTTCCTTATGGTGTGGTGTTTCCTTGTCTGTTTCCCCTCTTAAAAGTAGGCTAAATTTTAAAGTCTTAAAGGTAGCTAAACAATATTAACAAACATAAAGGGGGAAATTGACAGTAACACATAATAGTATGGGACTTTACCAACCCACATGCATCAATTCACAGATCATCCAGACAGAAAATCAATAAGGAAACAAGGCCTTAAACTTCACTTTAGAACAGATAGATTTAATAGATATATATACCATGTCATCCAACAGCAGCATAATACACATGCTTTTCAAGAGTGTATGGAACATTCTCAGGATAAATCACAGACTAGTCCACAAAACAAGTCTCAATAAGTTTAAGAAAATTGAAATTATATCAAGCATCTTTTCCAAACACAATGCTATTGGACTAGAAATCAACTATAAGAAATAAAACTGAAAAAGCCATAAAGACGTGGAGGCTAAACAATATGCGGTAAACAACCACTGCATGGCTGCAGAAATCTAAGAAGAAATCAAGAAAACATCTGGAGACAAATGAAAATGTAAATGCAAAGATCCAAAATCTGTGCAGTAAAAGCAGTCCTAAGAGGGAACTTTACAGCAATACAAGTCTAACTCAGGAAATAAGGAACATTTCAAATGAACAACCTAACCATATACCTAGAGGAAGTAGAAAAAAAAGAACAAATGAAATACAAAGTTAGTAGAAGAGAAGAAATAATAAATATCAGAGCAGAAATAAATGAAATAGATACTTTAAAAACAATAGAAAATATCAATAAAACTAAGAACTGGTTTTTTGAAAAGATAAAAAAATTGATAAACCTTTGGCCAGACTCATTAAGAAAAGAAAAAAAAAAAGAGAGAGAGAGAGGACTCAAATAAATAAAATCAAAAATGAAAAAGAAATTGCAACTGATATCACAGAAATACAAAAAATCATGAGGTTACTATGATCAATGATATGCCAATAAAATAGACAAGCTAAAAGAAATAAATTCTTAGAAATGTACACTCTCCCAACTGAATCAGAAATAAATACAAAATATACAGACCAATTACCAGTAATGAAATGGAATCAGTCATATAAAACTCCCAACAAACAAAAGTTCAGGACCAAAAGCTTCACAGGTGAATTCTACCAAATATTAAGGAAGAATTACTGCCATCCTTCTCAGAGTATTCCAAAAATTGCGGAGGAAAGAATGCTTTCAAACTCATTCTAGCAGGCCAGAATCAACCTCATATCAAACCCAGACAAAAACACTACAAAACAAGAAAATTACAGGTCAATATCCCTGATGAACATAGATGCAAAAATTCTCAACAAAATAGTAGGGAACTAAATTCAATAATACATGAAAAGAATCATATACCATGATAAAGTGGGATTTATCCCAGGGATGGGTCAATATCCAAAAATCAATCAGTGTGATAAACCACATTAACAAATTGAAGAATAAAAATTATATGATCATCCCAATAGATGCAGAAAAAGCTTTTGACAAAATTCAACACCCGTTTATGTTTAAAAAATTTCACAAAATGGGTATAGATGAAGCATACTTCAACTTAATAAAATGCCACAGACAAATGGAAAGATCCTGTTCTCATGAATTGGAAATATCAATATTGTCAAAATGAACATCCTACCCAAGGCAATCTACAGATTCAATGCAATCCCTATCAAAACATCAGTGGCAGTTTTTACATAACTAGAACAAAAATTCTGTAATTTTTGTGGAGACACTAAAAACCTGAATAGCCAAAACAATCTTGAGAAAGGATAACAATGCAGGACATATCATATATTCTACTATGCAATGAACAAAGTCTCTTAAATCTTTGTGAATTGTGTAAAACTCATTAATTTTCTTTATGAGCCCTAGAGGAATCTGGATAGTGTCCTGAAGTTTTTTCTTTATTGATCAATTTTTTATATTATTTGATATATAACCAGTTTTGCTTTGTTGCTGATGTTGCAAGTAATTCAATAATGGCACAATATATACAGATTAAGTTATGGTCAACTTCCCATAACTAAGTTTGTAGAAATTTGAAACCAGGTTATTATATTAATACCAATATCCTATATTCCACAATTTATCCTGTTTTCCCACTTAATGTTCCTAGCAAAATTGGGCAACGCAAAAGTTTTTGAATTGTGATAAAGATGTAGGCACAAGTTCTTGCTCTAAAGATATGATCTGATAGGCATATTTTCTCCTTACTGGTTAATTTATTAGAAAGTCTCTGCCTCTCTTTTAGTAGCTTGAAGTATGGTTCATTGTTCAGCGTTTTGTGTCAGAGTGAGAGATTTCCTTGCTACCAGGTTCCCTCCACAGACTAAGTTAATCAAATACAAAACAAGAGAGATTTCTACCGTAATAAATCTTCCTGTGTGTTAAGACAATATGTCGCTTTGTAGTTCCTTCAATGAAGCCAGAAAGGATTATACCTACAGCTTTTTTTAAGCATTGCCCATGACATTAGCATAGTCTTCCAATCCAACCCTATCACAATAGACGCTTTGACGGGAAAATTTCCCAATTTTGCTCTCAGCAATCTAAGTTAGATGGTCAACACTTAGGACAACTGACAGATTCTATTATAAAAATTCATACACATTTTTCTTAGTGGCAGGAATAAAAGAAATTGATTTCCATCTCTGTAAATCCTAATTGATCAAATATAATTATACTTTGAACATAAAACAGCTTTCCATTTCAAGTCTTTTGATTTTTGCAATAGCTGTAAAACTTTGTGACTACTAAAAATGGACGTTTACTTATTTTGAATGTCCTTCTTCCTTTGAACATGTCCTTTTGTAAATAAAATGAGTGAAAATCCACGTGGTATTTTATAGTTAATTTTTCAAATATAGCAGATCATATGAGATTGATTTGAATTTAACTTCTTTAAAGAAAATATGAAATTTCATAGAAATTTCACTTTTATTTTTGCATGTTTTACAGTCACCAGCCATCTTTTTAAAGTTATTACTTTCAGAGAGCATAGCTGTAACTTATTTTGAGTACACACCTTCAGGCCTAGACAGCCCCCCTCCTTAAGCTAATAATGAAAACACTCTGTCTCATAAGCTCCTTTTTGTCAAGATAGAAAGCTGAGCCATGTTGTAAATGAGTTGATGATTTCATTAAGATCTACTTTTCCACTGGATAAGCTTAATCAAATACTTTCCAGTGTTTACACTTTACATTTCCTCTTAATACCAAATCATTTCTCAAGAATATCCATGGTTGATTTCTTTATTTTATTCTAACTCTTCTTTATAATGTTACTAAGATTATATACCACATATTAACTATTAATAGACCATTCTTCCCCTTGCGCTACCACTGGATTCTCATAGTCACTCCCTTTCTACCCACAAAAAAATTCTGGATTCATATTGAAACACTAGTATTTGAGTAAGAATAGAGAGAATAACTATGTTGGCTCAAGACAATTTCCCCAACCAATGATTAAATATTAAGCAATAAGTGGTATTGTCTTCAGCTGTGCTACAAATTCTGGTTTGAGTTATTGGAGGGAAAAATTCTTTGTCTATTGAAATTGTATGTATGGATTTAGGAACTTGGGATATGTCAGTGAATAAAATCTCTACCCTCAAGGAGCTTTCATTCTAGTGATATTCCCCTTTAAATCTGTCCCCACACCCTGCCAATTCTCTATTCTACCTAAACTTCTTGCATTATTCCTTTTTGTTGTTTACTTTTTTAATTTTTATT
The DNA here is from genome assembly GCF_059928025.1 of Delphinapterus leucas. Lineage (NCBI taxonomy): Eukaryota > Metazoa > Chordata > Mammalia > Artiodactyla > Monodontidae > Delphinapterus > Delphinapterus leucas. Next base: position 36,413,059 of record NC_143146.1, on the reverse strand, counting down.
TTTTATTGGAGTATAGTTGATTAACAATGTTGTGTTACTTTCAGGTGTACAGCAGAGTGATTCAGTTATACATATACATATATCTCTTCTTTTTCAAATTATTTTCTCATTTAGGTTATTACAGAATATTGAGTAGAGTTCCCTGTGCTATACAGTAGGTCCTTGTTGTTTATCTATTTTAAATATAGCTGTTTCTACATGTCAATCCCAAACTCCCAATCTATCCCTTCCCCTCATCCTTCCCCCTTGGTAATCATAAGCTCATTCTCTAAGTCTGTGAGTCTTTTTCTGTTTCGTAAATAGGTTAGTATGTATCATTATTTTTAGATTCCTCGTATAAATGATATATGATATTTGTCTTTTGCTGTCTGACTTATTTCAATTAGTATGATAATCTCTAGGTCCATCTATGTTGCTACAAATGGCATTATTTCATTATTTTTAATGGCTGGGTAATATTTCATTGTGTATATGTACCACATCTTCTTTATTCTTTCCTCTGTTGATAGACATTTAGGTTGTTTCCATGTCTTGGCTATTGTAAACAGTGCTGCAGTGAACAATGAGGTGGATGTCTTATCTTCTCAAATTGTGGTTCAAATTATGTTCAGAAGTGGGATTTCTGGGTCATATTGTAATTCTATTTTTAGTTGTTTAAGGAACGTGCATACTGTTCTTCATAGTGGCTATACCAATTTACATTCCTACCAAAAGTGTAGGAGGGTTCCCTTTTCGCCACACTGTCTCCAGGATTTATTGTTTGTAGATTGTTCTGGTGATGGCCATTCTTACTGCTGTGAGGTGATATCTCATTGTAATTTTGATTTTCATTTCTCTAATAATTAGAGATGTTGAACATCTTTTCATGTGCCTCTTGGTCATCTGTGTGTCTTTTTTGGAGAAACGTCTATTTAGGTCTTGTGCCCATTTTTTGACTGGATTGTTTGTTTGTATGTTTATTTTTGATAATGAGCTATTTGTAAATTTTGGAGATTAATGTCTTGTTGGTCACACCATTTGCAAATATTTTCTCCCATTCTGTGGGTTGTATTTTCATTTTGTTTATGGTTGCTTTGCTGTGCAAAAGCTTTTGGGTTTAATTAGATCTCATTTGTTTACTTTTGTTTTTAATTCAATTACTCTAGGAGATGGATCAAAAAAGATATTGCTGTGATTTATGTCAAAGAGTGTTCTGCCTATATTTTCCTCTAAGGGTTTCATAATATCTGATCTTACATTTAGGTCTTGAATCCATTTTCAGTTTATTGCTGTGTATGTTGTTAGAGAATGTTCTAATTTCATTTTTTTTTTAACCTGTAGCTGTCCAGTTTTCCCAGAACCATTTATTGAAGAGACTGTCTTTTCTCCATTGTATAGTCTTGACTGCTTTGTCGTAAATTAATTGACCATCAGTACGTGGGCTAATTTCTGGGCTTTTTATCCTGTTCCATTAATCTATATTTCTGTTTTTATGTCGGTACAAAACTGTACTGATGACTGTAGCCTTGTAGTATAGTCTCTAGTCAGGAAACCTGATTTCTACAGCTCTGTTTGTTTTTCTCAAGATTACTTTGGCTATTCAGGATCTTTTATGTCTCCATACAATTTGGAAGATTTCTTTTGTTTTATTTCTGTTAAAATGTCATTGGTAATTTGATAGGAACTGCATTGAATCTGTAGATTGCCTTGGAGAATATGGTCATTCGTACAATATTGATTCTTCCAATCCAAGAACATAGTATATCTCTCCATCTGTTTGTGTCATCTTCAATTTCTTTTATTAGCATATTTTAGTTTTCAGAGTACAGGTCTTTTGACTCCTTAGGAAGGTTTATTCCTAGGTATTTTATTCTTTTTGATGCTGTGGTAAATCGAATTGTTTCTTTAATTTCTCTTTCTGATCTTTCATTTTTTAGTGTATAGAAATGCAACAGATTTCTGTGTATTTATTTGGTATCCTGCAACTTTACTGAATTCACTGATGAGCTCTAATAGTTTAGTTTTCTGGTAGACTCTTTAGGATTTTCTATGTATAGTAACATGTAGTAACATGTCATCTGCATACAGTAAGTTTTACTTACTTCTTATTTTCCAATTTGGATTTACTTTATTTATTTTTTCTTCTCTGATTGCTGTGGCTAGGAGAATTAAAGTTGTAATGACCATATTCAAATGTTTCTTAGAAGATAGGCATTGCCACTCAATGCCACTTTGTTCTGAACATATTGGTTACAATCTACAAGGCAGCCACTAAATGGGCTCTTTATAGACAGAAAATATTTTTATTGGGCAGAGGGATTATTTTGAACAAACAACACTTTTGGTAGAGGGTTAGAAGTTAACAAATAAATAGCATAAATCCTGGGAAGCTAAAGAAGTAAAAAATGCATTAATGAACATAGAGATGTTTCTGAAGATGTTCTTGGTATAATATATATATATATCATATATCATATCTTAGCAAATAATCACTAGAATTAGCTTGGTTAAAAATCTTCAAATGTTCAAAAGAGCTCTTGTAATGAAGATCATTAATTCTGTGTTTCACTAAGCACTCATCCTCATCTGTTAGTTTTCTCATTAATTTCAAAGATGCTAGAAGGATTGGCAGAATTAGAATTGCTAAAAGATATACAAATCATTTTGATACACATGATTAAATGTGTTAAATTTGGAGTGATCAAGATTTATGAACTTTTGAATGGTGGCATACCAAAAGGGGCTGTGAGTGTGTGTAGAATTGCTCAAGGCTGTTCCCATGATGCATGGATTAAACTAGTAGGAAATTTAACAGAATAAAAGTATGCTTATTATCATAATTCCCAACAGCAAATTCTTTTAGACCATGGTAAAGTCTTTCAAGTATTCTATTTGAATTATATAAAAATATATTAGACAAAGCAATAGAGAATTTACTCAAGGATATAAGCCTCTTAGAAAGATGGAGGAGATGACCAAACAGTCCTTTTCCATCTCTAATTCCTATGATTCCAGGATCTCTATGATGGTTATAAACACACAGCAATCCCCATTAAATTTTTCTAAGATAAAGCATGTTATTAATCTTCATAACCAAAATAGTCATTAGTGGAAGAGATCTATGTCAGTGGTGAATAACTAGATTTTTTCCGTAGATAATCTGTTTATTTTTTCAACATTGAATTTGCTTTAATCTACTTGGTATGTAATAATCATGTATTGTCTCTGGAAACACAAGGGGTTTGGCAGTCACTTAATGTGCATGCCAACCTATTTTTAACACTTTGAGTTTATTTATTTATTTATTTATATGTCATAAAAAGTTAAAAATCTGGGACTAAAGAAATCCCCACAGAAATATACAAATATACATGGTTGCTAGCTTTAAATAATGGTAACTATTCCAAATATTCACCTTAAATTTATTAATTTGACTCTTTTGATAAGAGCTTATTATGAAACAGTATTTAGTAACAGTTAAGTAAGATAATATTTAGTACTTATGAGTTGGTAGAGTTGGAGTAATCATACATTTAAAAGAAAAAGTTGAATCTACTGACCAAAGGCACTAAGACCAAGTGTAGGCTTAACTGCTATACTAGAAACTCTATATACTAAAACAACTTTAATGTCTTAAACATTTTAATATTATGGTTAGGCCTGTTTCTTGAAATATTCTGCCATTTATAACATAAGGAATTTCTCAATAAGAGTAGGGCATTTTAACTCTCAAGATTTCCATATAGACAAATATCTGAAAAGGGCCATTTTATTTTGCTTCTAGAGGAAAGATGAGAGGGAATAAAAATAAAGCAACTGAAGCAAAGTCCTGAGTATGGAAAACTGACTTGAGTTTAAAAAGAATACAAAATTAAAGAACTGTTTGCTCCTCCTTCAGAGAGTCAGGTGAAGTTTTTTATCCCAATTTGAGATAATATTAGCTGGAATTGGGGGGAACAGTGGTATCATAACTTTTTTTCTTCCTTTTCTGTGTATTTATTTTTTAGAGAAAACTTTATAATTATATCAGGGATGTTCAACATCCTCTCCTTGTCACAGTTCAAGATGTGCTAAATGATCAGATCAACCCCAAGAACAGATGAATAGACTATTCTTTGTCTCTACCCCACAAAATAATTTATTTTCATTATGCCTTGTCCTATGGGAACACTTTTTTTTCAAGTTAAGATTGCCTGATTTTACAAATAAAAACATAGTATGTTCATTTATTTATTTGTTATTATTCTTAAACTTTTTTTATGGAAGTATAGTTGATTTACATTTCAGGTGTACATCAAAGTGATTCAGTTATATATTATAAATACATATATATATTGTATATATAAATATACACTTTTTCAGATTCTTTTCCATCATATGTTATTAGAAGATACTGAATATAGTTACCTGTGCTACACAGTAGGTCTTTTTTGTTTATATATTTTATATATAGTACTGTATATCTGTTAATCTCAAATTCCTAATGTATCCCTCCCACATCTCCTTTGGTAACCATAAGTTTGTTTTCTATGTCTGTAAATCTATTTCTGTTTTGCAAATAAGTTCGTTTGTATCATTTTTTAGATTCCACATATAAGTGATATGATGTGATATTTGTCTTTCTCTGTCTGACTTATTTCACTTAATATGATAATCTCTAAGTCCATCCATGTTGCTGCAAATGGCATTATTTCATTCCTTTTTTATGGCTGAATAATATTTCATTGTGTATATATACCATATCTTCTTTATCCATTCATCTGTTGATGGACACTTAGGTTGCTTCCATGTCTTGGCTATTGTAAATAGTGCCACTAGGCACAACTGGGAACATGTATCTTTTTCATCTTTTCCAGTTATATGCCCAGGAGTGAGATTGCTGGTATATATGGTAACTCTATTTTTAGTTTTTTAAAGGAAACTCCATACTGTTCTCTATAGTGGTTGTACCAGTTTACACACCCACCAACAGTGTACAGGGTCCCTTTTCTTCACCCTCTCTAGCATTTATTGTTTGTAGACTTTTTGATGATGGCCATTCTGATTGGTGTGAGGTGGTACTTCGTTGTAGCTTTGATTTGTATTTCTCTAATAATCAGCAATTTTGAACATCTTTTCATATGCTTGTTGCCATCTATATGTCTCCTTTGGAGAAAAGTCTATTTAGGTCTAGTGCCCGTTTTTTGGATTGGGTTGTTTGGGGGTTTTTTTGTTGTTTGTTTTTTTTGATATTCAACTGTATAAGATGTTTGTGTATTTTGCATGACTTGCAGATATTCTCCCAGTCTGTAGGTTGTCTTTTTGTTTTGTTTATGGTTTCCTTTGCTATGCAAAGGCTTTTAAGTTTAATTAGGTCTCATTTGTTTACTTTTGCTTTTGTTTCCATTACTCTAGGAGATGGATCCAAAAACGTATTGCTGTGATTTATGTCAAAGACTATTCTGTCTATGTTTTCTTCTAGGAGTTTTATAGTATCCAGTCTTGCATTTAGGTCTTTAATCCACTTTGAATTTATTTTTGTATATGGTATAGAGGAACGTGACAAGGATGCCCACTCTTGCCACTTTTATTCGGCATAGTTTTGGAAGTCCTAGCCACAGCAATAAGAAAGAAAAAGAAATAAAAGGAATCCAGTTTGGAAAGGAAGTAGTAAAGCAGTCACTCTTTTCAGATGACATGATTCTATACATAGAAAATCCTAAAGACATTACCAGAAAACTACTAGAGCTCATCAATTTATTTGATAAGGTTGCAGGATACAAAATTCATACACAGAAATCTCTTGCATTTTTATACACTAACAACAAAATACCAGAAAGAGGAATTAAAGAAACAGTCTCATTTGCCATCACATCAAATAGAATAAAATACCTAGGAATAAACCTACCTAAGAAGGCTAAATACCCATACTCCTAAAACTATATGATACTGATGAAGAAAATTGAAGACCACACAAACAAATGAAAAGATATAACATATTCTTGGCTTGGTAGAATGAATATTGTTAAAATGACCATAGTACACAAGGCAATCTACAGATTCAATGCAATCCCTATCAAATTACCAATGGCATTTTTCACAGATGTAGAACAAAAAAAATAAAATAAATTTGTGTGAAAATACAAAAGACCCTGAGTAGCCAAAACCATCTTGAGAAATAAGAACAGAGCTGGAAGAATCATGTTTCCTAACTTCAGACTCTACTACAAGGTTACAGTCATCAAAAGAGTATGGTACTGGCACAAAAACAGACATATATATCAATGGAAGAGGATAAAAAGCCCAGAAATAAACTCATGCACTTATGGTCAATTAATCTACAATAAAGAAGGCAAGAATATACAATGGATTAAAGACAGTCTCTTCAATAAGTGATGTAGTGAAAACTGGACAGCTGCATGTAAAAGTGTGTTCATTTAAGTTTCAGTCTCAGATAACAGTGTATTTTCTGAACTGTAACTATGACTCATACAATATTTGGGATGTGTCTGTATTAAATTGTTTGCAGTTTATTTAAAATGTAGATTTAACTGAACATCCTGTATTTTATATAATAGTCCTATTTATAGTACAAGTTCTTTCTAGGTGGTATTAGAGGAAGTACTTGTGCAATAACCTCAGTGAGCTGCAAAGACACTAACACATATATCAGAAAGTTGTCACCCATGAAACTGATTATGCGAGAGCTCACTATTCTCTGGCACTACAACCTGTAGTAGGCCTTCCACAGTCCCACTCAGCTAGTCTCCTTATTTTCAGCACAACTTCTTTCTTGGGCTTCTGAAATATCTTACGTGGGCCAAGATTCACAGGCTTGCTAGTCAAAATAATCCAGCCTTGCCTCTCTCAATACACCTGCACACACCTGCCTTTTCTTCTCCCATTATTTCCTCAGGCTTTTTACTTTTAATATTTCTACTAAAAAAGATACTGATCTCCTTTTCCCCCTCATAATCTTATTCAATCAATAACAATAACTGGTTACTATATTTAAGGTAATATTATTAACAGAATAACTGATGACTCTTTCATTGCATTATTGAGGGTCAAGGCAGGGAAATGATTACATTTCATTCTAAGGAGAGTTGCCAATTTTTATCTTTTCTAACTCACTTCCTTTCTCTCTCTAGTGCCTCCACCCTTCTAAAGAAACAATTCCTTCTAAAGAAACCAAAACAAAAGTATAGTTTCATATGAAGAATAGTTTAATGTTAAAAGATGGGGCATTAAAAAAATTCTTCTTAGATTAAAATTCCAAACAAGGTCTCTCAGTAGATAAGTAAATATCATAGAAGTGCTAAAAAATGTTAATTTATGGTTAATTAATACATATATTTCTGTATTCATTTGTTCAATATTCCACACCAAATGTTGTATTTCTACTAAGTAGCAGTTACTGAAAAAAGAAAATCATTCACTCTCCATTTCTATGTATGAAAAACTAGAATACTACTCATTTTTCCTACCTCAGAATATGATCAAATGTGTTCTGAAAAACATGGCCATAATAAGTTGTACTTTTGAAGTGGATAAACAGGTACATTTCATTAAAGTGATTTATGGATTATTTTAGTTGGGGCAATGACTTGAAAAATATTGTATATGTATGTATACTCCCCTGTTCCATATCTTGGAATATGTGGGCAGCTCTTGGTGCCTGCTATCCATGTCCCCTGTCTCCAATCTTAATACTTCCCCTGATTAGTAAGAGTGGCAAGTATTTACATAATGGAAGAAAACTCTGTTAGATGGTCATTTTGAAGACTTTGCACCAAGAAAACATATTTAATGTATGTAAACCTGTGTAAAATATATTCCTTGTGGTCTGAATTCAGAATTGACTTTGAAATATTATATTCCATTCTAGTATTACTCCTTTGGATAAATTGCTTCAATGATGCTCTGTATTATTCTAGGAGAAAAAGAAATCTGAAATCCCTTCATGTCCTAGTTACCTATCCAGCCTTATCTCATACCAACTCTTACCTGATTCAGTTCTTGGCATCAATATTATTAAATCACATGCAATTTCTCAATTGCATATTCTCTTTCTAAACTTTTGGCTTTTATCTACATAATTCTCTTTCCTGAATCACTCTTTTTTCCTTGTCTGTCCTTGTTAAACTTGGTCATCATTCAGCATTTGGCTTCTATATCTTCCTTCTGGGAAAGCCTGAACACTGAATTTCCTCACCAACTCTATAAACTCCCATATCACCCTGAAATTTGTCCATATATACATTTTGTCATATTTACTGCAATTATGGCTTAAGGGCCTTCATAGTGGCAGAGACTATTGTTTTTAATCAGTGTTGATCATGTTGTTTTCTCGGTGAATGATTGGTTGAATGAATAAATCTGTCCCTAACTACCTCTGTGGCCTTGAGTGAGACAATCTTTGGGCCATCGATTCCTCATCTACAGTTAAAAATGATTGAGCTAGGTCATCTTTGTGATATCTAACTAATTTCTAACAGCTCTTAAATGCCATGATTTCATGGTTAAGTATACAATATACCAAATAAATAAATGAATTTATTTTGAGTGTTGATTTTTGAATATTATTTTGAAATTGTTAAAGAATATAAATGAGTATATTTATTATGTAGAATTTTAAACAGTATATAAAGCAACCTCATTTTGTCATTTCTGATATTGCCTCATCCTTAAAATGTCTTTTACTTTTAGAGAGATACACAGGCTATATAATAACATTATTTGAGATAAGGTAAAACTGTTCTAAAAATTTTTCAAGCCACCTAGATATTCCTGTATAACTTAACATGACAAATCAAAAAGAAGTTGAAAAAAACTTTCAGAATAATGTCTTTGTCCTTTTTTAGCATCAAATTATTTTTCCATTAATTGCCTTAATTTTGACATTTGGATAAGTGATATTTATGTCCCAATTTATCTTGAACTTTAAGAAAGCTGATAAAATGGCATAGCAAATCATCAGAGTAACTGGAGAGAAACTGAAACTTCAGAAGTAGTTGAACACTTGCAGTGAAAAAAAAATATATATATATGTAAAGTACTAAGAATTAAAATGAAAAATTTCAATGCTGAAGAAAAATATACTAATAAGCAGATATGTAATTACACCTCAATTTATTAAGAATTTCAAGGTGGTCTGAAAATTAAATGGTATTACTTTATTCTAATTCATTCTGTCAATAGAGTAGGTGAGGTTATAATTTTGAGCTCATGTTGGACTATGTTGTTGTTTTTTTAAATGTGATTAATAAATAGAACAAAGAATTCCTACATCCAACCAATATGAAAAAAAAACATGATCAGATTTTATTCTCAACTGAAATAATCAAGAAAGAAGAAGAAAACGAACAACTAATTTAAACATTATTTTTCAATGTACTGGAATCAAGCAATAGAAGTCAGTGATCCCTGAGACAGTAAACAAATGAGGTAACCCAGATGATTGCCGAAGCTTTCTTCCTTGAAAAAGTGTTTAGTGTGATATGGGAAATCCAGATGAAGCCCAACAGACTACACTGAGAAGACAGAACTGAGAGTCTGGGGGGACCAAAGCAGCAAAAGTCATAGGACAGACTATGGGAGAGGAAAGAGATACACAAAGAAAGAACCCAGAGACCTGCAGAGGTTTCTCCTCAAGTATTCAATCAAGGATTGATAAACACATGTGTGTGAGGAAACTCACTCTATCCAGGAACAGAACCGCCTGCAAGGACTAGAGGAAACAGCATGCTTGTAGAGGGTACAGAATCAGGAAAACCTTGTAATTTGTAGTGCATTGAAGAGAACACTATTAGCTCTAGACTAAAACCTGCTCTGGTTTTAATTAATAAATATTGAAAGCAAGACCAGAAGGAATGTAATTCTTTCTATAATTAACTTAACTCTGTCTCAGAAAAATGCTGAATAAATTACACAGCAATACAAAATATCCAGTTCCCCCAAAATAAATTTTAAAATGTTTTACATTAAATAAAATATTACCAGATAGCAAAATAGGCAGGAAAGTGCAACCTATTATAAATGGGGGAAAAAAATCAATCAATTGAAACTGACCCAGAATTGACACAGATATTAAACTTAGCAGGCAGGGAATTTAAAACAACCACTATCAACACATGGAGACATGGAAAAATGCAAGGAATCTCCAAATTGTACCTCTAGAGGTGAACATTACAAAGTATGATATGAAAGATACACTGAATGGAAATTAATAACATAAAATACATTGCAGAAGAAAAGATTAGTGTTTTTGAAGCCATATAGAACCTATAAAAAATTAAGGAAAGGAAAACATTTCAATGGACAGCACATCAATCAACTATGGAACAATTTCAAGCAGTTAATATATAGGTAAATGGAGACCTGGAGGAGGGGTCTGTTAAAGTTTAGAAAATCATGACCAATTTTTCCCTAATCTTTAAAAATGTATAAACACACAATTCCAACAAGCTCCATGAGCTCTAAGTACAAGAAATATGAAGAAAAACATACCAAAGAATATCATAAAGAGAAAACCTTCCAAACAACACAGAGAGGGGGAGAGAACATCTATGACAAATGAACAAGAGTAAGGATGCCAGTCAATCGGTCTTTCTAAATAAATGGAAGAGTCTTCAAGTATCGAAGTAGGAAACCCTAACAGCCTACAATTGTGAAAACACCTTTCAAAATTAAAATGGAAATAAAGATTTTTAAGACCTGAAAGATTCATCACCAATAGACCTGCTCAACAAGTAACATTAAAATAAGACTTTCAGGCACAGAGAAAATGAATAAGATGGAAATATGGACCGAAAGAAAAGGAATAATAAAACAGGTAATAGTAACTACATGGGTCAGTATCTAAAACTTTTCCTATTATTTAAAATCTTTGAAAAATACACCATTTAAACAAAACTAACACTGTTGTGGGGTTTATAACATATGTAAATAAAATGTATGATAACAGTAGCATAAAGGTGGAGAGGAGAGAATTTGATACATATTATTGTAAGATTCCTATTGTGAAGTATGGCATTATTTAAAGATGGAATATAATAAGTAAAGTTGGGAACTTTAGAGCAACCACTAAAATAAGAAAACAGAGCTATGTGTAATTAAATCAACAAAGGTGTTAGAACTGAATGATAAAAATAATCATGTAATCTAAAAAAAGGCAGGAAAAAGGAAATAGAGAATAGATGGGAAAAAGGGAAATCAAATACTGTTTTAATAGATGTAAAACTAACCATATAATTATCACATTAGTTGTAAATTATCCAAATACCCCAAGATTAGATAAAAATGCTAGATTCTTTCTGTTGCTTACAAGAAACTCATTTTAAATATAAAGACACAAACCAATTATAGATCAAAGGATAGAAAAATACCAAGCTAACCTTAATCAAAAGAAAGCTAGAGAGACTATATTAATATCAAAGTAGATTTCAGGCCAGATAATATTAATAGGGATCAAGAAATTCACTTTATAGATAAAAGAGTCAATTTGTCAAAAAGACAGTGATCCTAAATGTTTACATATCTAATGTTGGAACAGTGCAGAAATAGGTCCACATGTAAATGGACAACTGACTTTTTTCAGAAAGTCTGTAAGATAACTGAGTGGAAAAGAAAAGTCCTTTCAATAAATGATGCTGAGATCATAACATATCAGTATGCAAAAAATAAACTTGAATCTATGTCACAGAAGTTAAACTAAATTAATTCAAAATGAATCATAGACTAAAATGTGAAACCTGAAACCATAAAACCTCTATCAGAAAACACAGAAAACCTTTATGACTTTGAGCTATATAAAGATTTCTTAAATATGACACCAAAATCTGGGTCCATCAAAAAATTGACAAACTGATAAGTTAGACTTCATCAAAATTAAAATGAATTCTCTTTGGAAGGAAATAATAGAAATAAAATACAATCCATAGAATGGGAAAAAGTATTTGCAAAACAAATATTCAATAAGGTATCTATTTGTAGAGTATTTAAAATCTCAAAATTCAAAAACATGAAAACAACTGAGTTTTAAAAGATATACAATATATTTAAGCAGATAACATGTTTATCAAAGAAAATATAGGGCTAGCAAATAAACACATGACAAAATGTTCAACATTATTATTTTCTAAGAAAATGCAAATTGAAGCCACAATGAGATACTACTATTCTTATGTTGGAATGGCTAAAATTTAAAAGCCCAATCATGCCAAATTTTGGTGAGGATTTAGAAGAACAGAAGCTTGAACTATTGTTGGGCATAGAACCAGTACAACCACTTTGAAAAACAGTTTGACTCTCTCTTAAAAATTAAAAGCACTTACATGTGAATCGTCCATCCTAGATCTATCCTATGTATTTGCCCAAAAGAAATAAAAGTATATACCCACACAGACACTTGTACACCAATGAACATGGCACTTTATTTATTTATTTATTTTGCTAATTGCTGCAAATGGAAAACAACATAAATATTCATCAACTGAAGAATGGATAAATAATTATAAATATTCATACCATAAAATGCAACTCAACAATAATAATAATAAAAAAAACTATTGATACAACCAACAAGAAGTAGAAATCTCAAAATAATTATGCTGAATAAAAGAAGCCCCCCAACTTTTTTAAAGCACATACTATATTATTCTATTTATATAAAATTCTAGAAAATGCAAACTAATCTAAGCAACAGTGTTTACCTGGTGGAGGGAATGGAGAAAGTTGGATGGGAGAGATATATTTTGATTGTAGTGATAATTTCATTGATCCAAATGTATAAAACTATACATTTTATGTATGCGCAGCTTATTGTATACCATGAATTCCTTAATAATGCTGCTAAGAAAGAAGACAAATTTTAAAAATTTAGAACAAAAATTACTCCCCCTTACCATCAAATGTATTCAATTCAATAACTGAGCAAAATGTATGAGTAGAAAGCCAAGTAGTTTCTAACAATTTTACTCAATAAACACCAAGGTAGACTAAAGAACTGAAAGTACAACATGAATAAAACTTCATTTTACATATAACGAATTGAGGCCAAATAGCTTATATCTTGTCACTTCCATCCTTTTTTGCTATATTCCACATACTGAACTATTGCATTTTACAAGGCCATTCAGCAGTGAATGTCAGAGCAAAATCACAAATCTACATTTTAAAATATTAAGTGTTATTTTCTTACCATACCAGTTCTCTGAGTCAGCCATATGTACTTCTTGTGGTGGAACTTTGAAAAATGTTGGAAAGTCGGGAAGCAAACTCATGCTCATGTATTCTTTTTATCTTTTTCTTACTGTCTTCATTCAAAAATTGGCACAGAACCAGAGAATAAAATGGTGCTGTGAAAGTCTGAGAAGTGGAGAAATTGGGGAGAAGTTTGTCAAAGGGTACAAACTTTCAGTTATAAGATAGATAATCAACTTGAGCTTGGTAGTTATTTCACAGTATGTATGTATATTAAATCAGCACATTGTACACCTTAAATCACTTCGTACAGCCTAAATTTATACACTTTTTGCCAATCATACCTCAATAAAGCTGGAAAAAAGACTTAGATATTAGTTCCTTTAAAAAGACTTTTGGATTAATCTTTCAGTTTAACTGCCTTTTTCATCTCTAGTCAAGAACATATATTCATGAAATGGATCCATACTTGGCGATAGTGAAACTGTATTAAATGCTTCCAAACTGAGAATAATGTAAATAAATGTTTTGAATATTCTTCATAACTCTAGTTAAATAGTCCAAGAAAAATGTTTGATTCAATGATTGATGTCAACAATGAAATAAAATTTATCCTTCAACCAGAACTTATTTCTATAATCAACCTTATTTTATCTCATTAAAATACAATGAAGATACTTAATGTTTATCTTACTAATCAGTTTTTGACATGTAGCCCTAATTTTAAAACAATGAAAATTATTTGAAATTTTAATCTTTGTTATTTCTGATACAGCCACCTCTTATAGGCAGAGTACTATTTGAAAACATGGTATACGTAGAAGAACAACTTTGGGGACTATTAAATTTAAATAGTAATAGTAACTACATATTAGCTTTAAGCAAACAAATATCAACCATGGGTGTTTAGACACAAAGTCTTAATATCAATTATTGATTTTGACCCTGTTTCCAGTTAAAATATCTACACTATAAATTCAACTAATCTGATATTTCAACCTTACTTAAGACACCATTTGTCATACCTGTAGACAAAGGGAAGAGTATCAGCAAGATCATTCATATATTTTGGAAAGCTATGGACTACTGACCCAGCAGTTCTACAGGTATGTCACCTACTCTGATGTTGAGCCCAGAATCAAATGTCATTATCTTTATGTATTGACCTTGCCTGGATGTACAGTGTCATAAAGGAGATAGGCTTTTACATATGGTAAAAATATCTTCTATGCTGGTTCTTTCTACTTTCTTTTTTCTATCAATTCAACTACTTTAATTAACTACTTTCAGAACTCTTTCAAAATTGATGGATTTTTAATGGCAGGAATTTATTATTTCTACTGCATTAAAATTTTCTGATATTTTATGTCATTTAAGAGAATTGTAGAAAAATTGGGTAAATATTGATACTTAGCCGTCTTGAAGGTTTGTATACAAAACTTTAGTATTTATTTGGAGAATTTTAAATGTTTTAGTATTTACACATTGTAAATAAATTTTTACTCTATAATATGTTATTTGAAAATAAAGCATTCACTCATTTTTTTCCTGGGTGTTGTGGCAGGGTACACACAGGAAAGGGGCTTTTCCCTATCGTAGCAGTATTTTTTTCTCTTTATTACATTCTTAAATTCTCCCTTTATGGAAAAGTGCTGATGACATACTCCTAAAAGAGAAAAGCAGTCACAGAGACCAGTCATGAATATCCTGCTCACTTTTTGATCAGTCTTACATCAGATATATAACTGCAACATTTAATTATGTCCTCATATTAGGTAATAGTTTTTCCTCTTAATCAATATATAATGTTCTTTTAAAAAAAATACACATTCACAGTAAATGCTCTAGGAACTTTCAGGCCCTGGTATTAATATAGGCTACACTATGTCCATTTGCTCCATAGTGTATTCTTCTGGTGTACACACATACACATACACACACACACACACACACACTAATATGCCCACATATGCAAATCAAAGTGATGTTAAGTTGTTTCATCTGTTCCAAAGAGTACTATAGATACAGTCAAATGATGATTCCAGAGCTTCCCTGGTGGCGCAGTGGTTGAGAGTCTGCCTGCCGATGCAGGGGACACAGGTTCGTGTCCCGGTCCAGGAAGATCCCACATGCCACAGAGCAGCTGGCCCGTGAGCCATGGCCGCTGAGCCTGCGCGTCCGGAGCCTGTGCCCTGCAACAGAAGAGGCCACAACAGTGAGAGGCCCGTGTACCACAAAAAAAAAAAAAAAAAAAAAGATGATTCCAAAATTTTGTTTGACCAAGCTATTTTGTTGCTTATATTGTGTTAGCAATGTTTCCATATACCTACTTCATAACATAAAAAGAATAAGTTTGGATTACTTTGTCTTTTTATTTCCCTAATCTCTTCCATATGACCCTCTGGGTTTTTTTAAACTAGTTTTTTCCTTTAAAAATATTCTCTTTTTGTAGTGATTTATTTAGCAGTCTCATAAAATAAACTTCAAAGTAGAGTGATGCTTGTATATTAGTTTATAAGAGAGAGTTTAAATGAAGTGCTGCACATCATGGATATATAATTTGATAGCAAATCAATATGTGCCAACTAACAAAATACATCAATTTAATTTATATAAAAAATTCAAAAACATAGGCAGGAGCTTATTTTTTCAATAGAAAGTCACCTGTCCTTACTGGAAAGAATCAGAGAGAATTTCATAGTTAAAGAAAATAAAAAGTTCTATGCTTGAATAGTTATGAAACAATTTGAATTTTGATTTTTCAGACAGTGTGGTGAGACTGATTAAAAGTAAGGAGGTAGAAACATATGGCAATAAGGAAGGAAAGATGAGGCTATATAAAGCACTAAAAATCAATCTTGCTGCAGTGTGGAAGCCAAAAAAGACTGACAGATTGCATCACAATGTGATTTCTCCATAATATTAGAACATTACTATATTATGTTGAACAACCTTATGTAGTTTCCCCCCTCACCCTAAGAATCAGAGAAAATTTACAATGTCATATTTCAGAAGATAAATCTTTGGGCTTCATTATAGTTATTGTGAAGATGTCAATTTCTAGATTTCTGGCATGATAGAGAACAATACTGTAAATACGTTAAAAGGAAATTAAGTATCGATGTCATAGCATCTTTAAAGTGTAAATTCATAAAATTGTGATAGAAGGCATTAAAGAATTTAATTATCAATGGAAACACTATACAATTATGACTGTGTAGTGCATACATTTCAAAATCATTGTCACCACAGGAAAATCATTTTTATATTCCATAGGCCATTTTTGGTTTATATAATTGAAATGAACTATCAGTCTACCAATCAACCTTAAGGAATTGTATTGTTGAAACTAACATCTACAGATCACACATTTTTGGAGGTTCAGACCCTCTAGAACAATATGAAGTCCTAATAAATGTCCTCTTTGAGGAGTTTATGGGTTTTTTTAGCAAAAATATGAGTATATACATATATGTACATATATACATATATTGAAAATATAATTCAACTTAATCACAAATTTAAACTTTTTACTCAATTTAATTATGTTGTGGATCTTCACTTTTTCCTCTTCTGCTATCTATTTTGGGTACATCTTATTCAGTATAATGCTTTATTTTTCAGGGTTAATAAAGACTAATAAATATATTTAAGGAGCAAAAGAAACACAAATGTTAAGTAATGTATTAGTGATACATGTTAATACTCAAAAAAAGAAGACTGAATTTGAAATGTCAATAAAGTGAAAGGGATGAATATGCTTTAGACAGCTTCCATCTTTCTGAAATGGCCTCCTTGTTTCCTCCAATTCCGTGCCATGTGGCACAGTCCCCAGTAGATAGAAACATGTGCCTACGTCATTGTTAAGGACCAGGATAATTTCAAAGCTTTTCTCCATAGGCCTAGTCAACTCTGGGTAAAATGAATCTGTTATAATTTTTAAAAATAAAAACTAGTGCCAGGTAAAACCAGCTCTTTAATATAAATAACACCAAAAACATCACTGATGAAGATTCAGTCAATAAAAGCATTGAATTTTGAGAAATAATTTTGGGTGACAATTATCCAAAAATAAAAGATAAAAGAAGTTTAGATTTTTTAAAATTCTCAAAGTATTGTAAAACTTGTCAAGGAGAATTAATATACTATTTTCTGCATTCATATTAGCTTAGACAGCTGCTATGAATTGTGTCCCTCCAAAATGATGTGTTGAAGTCTTAACCCCAGTACTTCAGAATGTAATCTTATTTGAAAATGGGGTATTTATCAAGTTAAAATGAGGTCATTAGAATGGGTTCTAATCCAATATGACCTAAACTCCTACTAAAAGAAGAAATTTGGACTGAGAGATGGGTGTACACAAAAAGAAGACTATGTAGATATACACAGGGAGCAGATGGCCAAGTGACTGGTGTGATGCATCTACAAGTCAAGGAATTCCAGGGATTGCCAGCAAATACTAGAAGCTGTAAAAGGTAAGGAATAATTTTCCCCTAGAGCTGATAGTGACAGCATGGCCCTGCCAATACTTTGGTTCAGATTTCTAGCCTCTAGAACTGTGAAAAAATAAATTTATGTTGTTTTATCTGATCCAGATTTGGGTACTTTGTTATGGAAGACATAGGAAATAGCAATGCAGCACCTATACAACATTTCTTAAATTTTTAAGACTTTAAAAAAATATGGCATGTAGAACTGTGAAATTCTGCATGTAATTAGATCAACCTGAAAAAATTCAGTTCTAGCCACCAAATACGCTATTATAACAAAATAACCTTTGAAATGTTGGAAGTTAAAGTATGGGATTCACTGAACTAACATACACTGATTTTGAAATATGTATCACACAATAAAGCAGGAACTTGACTGAAATCCTGTTTTAAAATATAAGTATATATTTTAAAATTCAGATTCAGGTAATTTGGCTTATCTATATTTTAATATATGTAAACTTCATAAATGATAGCATAAGGAAACTCTAATATGTACATATATTCCTATGAATCAGGGGTATTATCCATATATTAAAAAGTTATGATCAATAATGTACATCTTTGTTGAAAATTGGCAGTTTGAAAATCTAATGGCTCGTATCCAAGGAAGAGCTCCATATGCTATATATTCCTAACTCAGTGTAATATAGAAAATTTTCTTTTTTGGGTACAATTCCCATCCCCCAAAATGTTGGCCAGTGGCATTGTGGGGTGAGCACTCTCCTCAATCATCTTGAATGCATAATATCATATTCTGTCTGACAGTTATTACATATTTTTACATTTACATAATGAGAAAACTTTATTAAAAATAAAATACCTGATGCAAACAAGTCACAAAATTGAGTTTTATTTTCTAAACTTCAGACTACAGAAAAGTTATCTTGAGTAATATATTTTAGTAGTGGGGTCTATTCTGTACTCCTTCTCTAGGCAGATATTCCACTGAAATCAGAATTGGATACTTAATGATAGATATGAGAGCTACTGTAAGTTATGTGCTAAATGAGATTGAATTACTAGGGGTAAAATTCCCAGAAAGAAAATGGGGGCTCTGGCTATCTGTCTTCAATTAATGTGAACAGGAATATAGACTTAAATTTTAACATTTAATGTTGGAAGTGTACTGTAAGATATATTTACTTATATTTACTTTTGAAAGTTATCATATACTGTTAATCATAATCAAAAGCATGTGCATCTAAATTCAATACACTTATATGGAAACATTACAAACATTTTCAGAAATAGAAGTCAGATACTGTTCTTTCCCAACCATTTTCTGGTTGCCATATCATAATCTGTAACAACAAAGATTAGTACTTCAGAAAACAATTCCCAAATTAGTTAGCCTGATGGCTAGATGTACATCCCTCAAAACCAATGTAGCATTTAGCAGGTGAATGATGATATAGCTTATTTTGTAAGAATGCCCTTTTGCTCTCTGATATAATATATCATAGGGTCCAGGATTGAATTTTCATTTAAGCATAGAGAGTGTGCCATTCTTTTTTTTATTTTTTTATTTTTATTTTTTGTGATATGCGGGCCTCTCACTGCTGTGGCCTCTCCCGTTGCAGAGCACAGACTCTGGATGCACAGGCTCAGCGGCCATGGCTCACGGGCCCAGCCACTCTGCAGCATGTAGGATCTTCCTCGACCAGGACACAAACCCACGTCCCCTGCATCGGTAAGCAGACTCTCAACAACTGCGCCACCAGGGAAGCCCCATTCTTGTATTTTTAAGTGACTTTCTCTACCTTTCTTCGCCAAGGGTTTTACTAGGAATCCAATATCCATTGTCTCTATACATGTGAAACTTTCAACAGGGGAAGTCTGAAGTAAAATTTAGAAAATTAATCAAAATAATGTCCCAGGATATAAATGTAATGAAAATTAATTTAGGACAAGTGAACATTACAGAAAGGGTAACACTAACAATGAAAAAGCAAAACAAAAGGAAACAAATATCAAGCAACCAAAATCCCTCAAACATTCAATAATAGGAGAAAGAGATTTTTAAAGATACTTCATAGTGAAATAAAATTGCCATTGAAAATCCAGAGGAACTTGATCATTCTTTATTTAACTAAGTATATTATTCTTTTAAGAGATGATTGTATGAAAAAAAGTTATGATACAAATATTTTTTCTCCTCAATAAGCAATGATTTCTAAACAATGCCACAGAAATACAGTTGTTTTCGGTATTGTTAGTGATATTATTTACTAACCATCCTAAACCAGACAACTTTGTTTGTTACAATTTTAGCACCTCAGTAAACTCAAAAGCTTCCACATCAAATATTGTTGACCTACACCTGCCAAATTACAGCTCTGCATTCTGTGGTTGATTGATTAGACTGCTATTGCATGTTTTCCCCTAAGATTTCAAGACTCTTTAGAGTATTTTAAACATGGACAAGCTGATGCTATAAAATTGAAAGCAGGGAATTCATTTGAAAAATTGAAAAGAAAAATGAAGAGAGTAATGGAAATACAAGGTAGAATATAAAGAGCAGATGATGGAAAAGTCAGAACCCCCAAGTAATGATGACAAAAATTAATCATTCAAGGACAATGTATCAGTATTTGAAAGAACAACTGTTTGCCAAGTACAAACACCACCTTAGTAAGATATCTTTTTCTTAGAGACACACATATTTTTGCTCCCCTCAGGGCAAACACACTTCTTTTGTTCTCCTTTCCCACTTGTGACAGAGTCCTTAGCTATGCTCTATGCTTAAATATGTCAGTGTGGGTAAGAGGTTTGTTCTACATATTAGCATACTCCTCCTCTATCCCAGCCCCCAATGACTTTCATTCAGCAACATTTATTGGAAAATCTAACTGTAAGTACATTGTTTTTTCAAAACTGACTGACACATTAGAATTAAAAAAGTGTTTAATTATGGTTTGTTTTTACTACCAATACTCTCAGATTGCACTTCAACTAATCTAGCAGTGAGGCAGACAAGAGGTTTTTTGTTCTTTAGGGTTTTTTTTCTCATGAAATGATTATAATTGGCACCAAGTTGGAGAACTACTAATGTAGTGAAGAGATTCAAAATGGTGTCAAAAAATTGAGTTAAGTCTTTGTAATTGGCAGGCTTACAGCCACTGACAAATCAAAATCATTTTGATCATGAACTTGTTATGTAAAATGGAATTATAATACTAATTTCTAATCTGTAGTTTTGTTTTCAGGGTCAAATAAGAATATAACTGTAGTATGTAAATTTTATGCATATCTTAGTTATCTTACTACTGCAAACTCTAGCACTTCTGTGTCCAGTGGAGGAGTATATTGGTATCCAATAATTCTATGTTCAATATATTTTCAATATCCTCATATTAAATTACATTGCTAATTGTTTTCAATGGTAATTTCAGATTAATATGTAGAGATGGGTTAGAATGCTATCATTTTGCTGATTTTACTTAATTTATAAAAGGCAATTTAAATTTCAATTAAAAGCATTTTCAGTTATTGCAAATTGATTTTAAGGGCATAGAGTATATTGCTTGGATTCCTGTTCTATATAGAGCAATAATTCATAGACAAATAAATTATCTCTTTTGCTTCCTTGGGAAAATGACTTATGAACCAAACACTTTTACTGAGGCATGCTACAGTGATAAGATGTGACCTTAAAACAATGTAGATCAGCATGAAGAAAGTAGAAACAAGGTTATTTAATTGTGATATAAGGTACTTAACAGTACAGTTTTAAACTATAAGCTCTTCTTGAAAGAAAGAATACTAAGTAATAAAGAACAGTTCATAAGTGCTTAAAAAGGATTTATAAAATTATAAAATAATTTAAAGATAGCTGTTTGAGTAACTGCATCCTTGAATTTTTAATATAGTTTAGGTGTAGACCAGCTTACTAATGTACATAAATTTAATTTAACAACACTTTTATAATATTAAATGTATATATCCTTTCTCAATAGATGGCAAATAAGTCCAAGAGAGAAGAATCATGTATAAATTATAATGTTAATTAATGCTTTTAAAAATCTTACTATGTGATAGAAGTGTTTTTAATGTTTTATATGCATTTAAAAAATTTACTGCTCATAGCAACACTATGAAGTAAGTATTAGTATTAACTCTACTTTAAAGATAAGAAAACAGAGTCAGTTACCTAAGGTCACACAGCTAATGATGACAGAGCTAAAATTTAATACAAACTGCCTCCAAATCTGGGTTCCTAACTCTTACTGTAATTTATATGCATAATTTGCATGTTCCAAATACCAACAGTAATTCAAGATTTTGCATGGGTATTAAACAAATATTGATAAACTAATTGGACTGAACTGAATGGTGTGTTAAATGATGTGTGTTATAAAAGTTTACTAGCTTTTGTATAGTCAATCATTTATCATCTTGGAATTAAAAAAAAACTGCCTCAGAAATTCAAGGGTAACCTAGGAAATCTTCAACACTATTCTTCAATCTCCCTCACTTTCTTAGTAAACTCTTGCCTTAGAATTGACTTATCTGATGTAATGAGATTGTAACCTCAGCAGTAGCATGCCCTAAAGGTAAGAATGCTGTTATTAATAAACCTCAAGCATTAGCTCTTATGGTAGAAGCTTGTAATTTAGCTTGCAATAAGCTGCATTCTAAATGTAAAACTTTTTTTTAATATATATAATCTATGTGTAAATGTGTGACTATAAAACAAATTTTAATTGAAGTAGAGTTGATTTACAGTATTGTACCAGTTTCAGGTGGACAGCATAGTGATTCAGTATTTTTGCAGACTATATTCTATTATCAGTTATTAAAAGATGTAAAGTGTAATTCCCTGTGCTATAGAGAAAATCCTTGTTGCTTATCTATTTTATGTATAGTAGTTTGTATCTGTTGATACTGTAACCCTAATTTCTTCCTTCCCCTCTGCTTCTCTCCTTTGGTAACCACAGGTTTGTTCCCTATGTCTGTGAGTTTCTTTTTGTTTTGTATATGCATATATTTGTACTATTTTTTAGGTCCCATATATGTGATATCATATAGTTTTTTCTTTCTCTGACTTATTTCACTAAACATAATATTCTCTAAGTCCATCTACATTGCTGCAAATGGCAGTATTTCATTCTTTTTTTATGGCTGACTAATATTCCATTGTATACATATACCACTTTTTAATCCAGTCATCTGTGGATGGGCACTTGTGTTGCTTCAATGTCTTGGCTATTGTAAATAGTGCTGATATGAAAATTGGAGTGGAGGGACGAGGGGAAGATGGTGGAAGAGTAAGATGTGGAGATCACCTTCCCCCACAGATAAACCAGAAATACATCTACATGTGGAACAACTCCTACAGAACACCTACTGAATGCTGGTAGGAGACCTCAGACCTCCCAAAAAACAAGAAACACCTCACGTACCTGGGTAGGGCAAAAGAAAAAAAAGAAAAAACAGAGACAAAAGAATGGGGGTGGGACCTGCACCAGTGGGAGGGAGCTGTGAAGGAGAAAACGTTTCCACACACTAGGAACCCCCTTTGCGAGTGGAGACTGTGGGTGGCGGAGAGGGGAAGCTTCGGAGCCGTGGAGGAGAGTGCATCCACAGGGGTGCGGAGGGCAAAGCGGAGAGATTCCCTCACAGAGGATCAGTGCCGACCAGCACTCACCAGCCCAAGAGGCTTGACTGCTCACACGCCGGGGCAGACAGGGCTGCAAGCTGAGGCTCAGGCTTTGGTCAGAGCGCAGGGAGAGGACTGGGGTTGGTGGCGTGAACACAGCCTGAAGGGGTTAGTGCACCACAGCTACCCGGGAGGGAGTCCGGGAAAAGGTCTGGAGCTGCCAAAGAGAGAAGAGACTTTTTCTTCCCTATTTGTTTCCTGGTGCGAGAGGAGAGAGGATTAAGAGCACTGCTTAAAGGAGCTCCAGAGACGGGCGCGAGCCACGGCTAAAAGCGCAGAAAACAGAGACCGGCATGAGACGCTAAGGCTGCTGCTGCCGCCACCAAGAAGCTTGTGTGCGAGCACAGGTCACTTTCCACACCTCCCGTCCGGGGAGCATGTGCAGCCTGCCACTGCCAGGTTCCCGGGATCCAGGGACAACTTCCCCGGGAAAACGCATGGCGAGCCTCAGGCTGATGCAGCGTCATGCCGGTCTCTGTCGCTGCAGGCTGAACCCACACTCCGTGCCCCTCCCTCCCCCCGGCCTGAGTGAGCCAGAGCCCCCAAATCAGCTGATCCTTTAACCCCGTCCTGTCTGAGTGGAAAAACAGATGCCCTCCGGCGACCTACATGCAGAGGCAGGGTCAAATCCAAAGCTGAGGCCCTGGGAGCAGTGAGAACAAAGAAGAGAAGGGGAAATCTCTCCCAGCAGCCTCAGAGGCAGTGGATTGAAGCTCCACAGTCAACTTGATGAACCCTGCATCTGTGGAATACAGAATAGACAGCGAATCATCCCAAACTGAGGAGGTGGACCTTGAGAGAAAGATTTATGATTTTTTCCACTTTTCCTCTTTTTGTGAGTGTGTACGTGTATGCTTCTGTGTGAGATTTTGTCTATATAGCTTTGCTTCCACCATTTGTCCTAGGGTTCTATCTGCCAATTAAAAAAATTTTTTTTTTCTTAATAATAAGTTTTTATTTTAATAATTTTATTTTAATAACTTTATTTTATTTTACTTTATCTTCTTTCTTTCTTTCTTTCTTTCTTTCTTTCTTTCTTTCTTTCTTTCTTTCTTTCTTTCTTTCTTTCTTTCTTTCTTTCTTTCTTTCTTTCTTTCCTTCCTTCCCTCCTTTAGACAACAAATCATCCCAAATTGAGGAGGTGGACTTTGAGAGCAAGATTTATGATTTTTTCCCCTTTTCCTCTTTTTGTGAGTGTGTATGTTTCTGTATGGGATTTTGTCTGTATACCTTTGTTTCCACCATTTGTCCTAACATATCCATCCATTTTTGGGTTTTTCCGTAATTGTTTTTTCTTAATAATTATTTTTAAATTTAATAACTTTATTATATTTTACTTTATTTTATTTTACTTTATCTTCTTTATTTCTTTCTATTTTCCTTCCTTCCCTCCTTCCTCCCTTACTTCCTTCCTCCCTCCCTCCCTCCTTTCATTCTTTCTTTCCTTCTTTTCTTCTTTCTTTCTTTCCTTCTTTCTTCCTTCCTTCCTTCCTTCGTTCCTTCCTTCCATCCTTCCTTCTTTTCTTTCTTTCTTTCTTTCTTTCTTTCTTTCTTTCTTCCCACTTCTACTAATTCTTTCTCTCTACTTTTTCTCCCTTTTATTCTGAGCCATGTGGATGAAAGGCTCTTGGTGCTGTAGTCAGCAGTCAGTGCTGTGTCTCTGAGGTGGGAGAGCCAACTTCAGGACACTGGTCAACAAGAGACCTGCCAGCTCCACATAATATCAACTGGCGAAAATCTCCCGGAGATCTCCATCTCAACGCCGGCACCCAGCTTCACTCAATGACCAGCAAGCTACAGTGCTGGACAACCTATGCCAAACAACTAGCAAAACAGGAACACAACTCCACCCATTAGAAGAGGGGCTGCCTAAAATCATAATAAGTCCACAGACACCCTAAAACACACCACAAGACGTGGACCTGCCCACCAGAGAGACAAGATCCAGCCTCATCCACCAGAACAAAGGCACTAGTCCCCTCCACCAGGAAGCCTACACAACCCACTGAACCAACCTTAGCCACTGGGGACAGACACCAAAAACAACGGGAACTATGAACCTGCAGCCTGCAAAAGGGAGACCCAAAACACAGTAAAATAAGCAAAATGAGAAGACAGAAAAACACACCGCAGATGAAGGAGCAAGATAAAAACCTACCAGACCTAACAAATGAAGAGGAAATAGGCGGTCTACCTGAAAAAGACTTCAGAATAATAATAGTAAACATGATCCAAAATCTTGGAAATAGAAGAGACAAAATGCAAGAAACATTTAACAATGACCAAGAAGAACTAAAGATGAAACAAACAATGATGAACAACAATAAATGAAATGAAAAATACTCTAGATGGGATCAATAGCAGAATAACTGAGGCAGAAGAACTGATAATTGACCTGGAAGATAAAATAACGGAAATAACTACTGCAAAGCAGGATAAAGAAAAAAGAATGAAAAGAACTGAGGACAGTCTCAGAGACCTCTGGGACAACATTAAATGCACCAAGATTTGAATTATAGGGGTTCCAGAAGAAGAAGAGAAAAAGAAAGGGACTGAGAAAATATTTGCAGAGATTATAGTTGAAAACTTCCCTAATATGGGAAAGGAAATAGTTAATCAAGTCCAGGAAGCACAGAGAGTCCCATACAGGATAAATCCAAGGAGAAATACACCAAGATACTTATTAATCAAACTATCAAATATTAAATACAAAGAAAGCATATTAAAAGGAGCAAGGGAAAAATAACACACAAGGGAATCCCCATAAGGTTAACAGCTGATCTTTCAGCACAAATTCTGCAAGCCAGAAGGGACTGGCAGGACATATTTAACGTGATGAAGGAGAAAAACCTGCAACCAATATTACTCTACCCAGCAAGGATCACATTCAGATTTGATGGAGAAATTAAAACTTTATGGACAAGCAAAAGCTGAGAGAGTTCAGCACCACTAAACCAGCTTTACAACAAATGCTAAAGGAACTTTTCTAGGCAAGAAACAGAAGAGAAGGAAAAGACCTACAATAACAAACCCAAAACAATTTAGAAAATGGGAAGAGGAACATACACCTCGATAATTACCTTAAATGTAAATGGACTAAATGCTCCCACCAACAGACACATATTGGCTGAATGGATACAAAAACTAGACCCATATATATGCTGTCTACAAGAGACTCACTTCAGACTGAGAGACACATACAGACTGAAAGTAAGGGGATGGAAAAATATATTCCATGCAAATGGAAACCAAAAGAAAGCTGGAGTAACAAATCTCATATCAGACAAAATAGACTTTAAAATAAAGATTAGTAGAAGAGACAAAGAAGGACACTACATAGTGATCAAGGGATCAATCCAAGAAGAAGATATAACAACTGTAAATATTTATGCACCCAACATCGGAGCACCGCAATACACAAGGCAGATACTAACAGCTGCAGAAGGGGAAATCAACAGTAACAAATTCAGAGTAGAGGACTTTAACACCCCACTTTCACCAATGGACAGATCATCCAAAATGAAAATAAATAAGGAAACACAAGCTTTAAATGATACATTAAACAAGATGGACTTAATTGATATTTATAGGACACTCCATCCAAAACAACGGAATACACATATTTCTCAAGTGCTCATGGAACATTCTCCAGGATAGATCATATCTTGGGTCACAAATCAAGCCTTGGTAAATTTAAGAAAATTGAAATAGTATCAAGTATCTTTTCTGACCACAATGCTATGAGACTAGATATCAATTACAGGAAAAGATCTGTAAAAAATATAAACACATGGAGTCTAAACAGTACACTACTTAATAACGAAGGGATCACTGAAGAAATCAAAGAGGAAATAAAAAAATACCTAGAAACAAATGACAATGGAGACACGATGATCCAAATCCTATGAGATGCAGCAAAAGCAGTTCTAAGAGGGAAGTTTATAGCAATACTAGCCCACATTAAGAAACAGAAACATCTCGAATAAACAACCTAACCTTGCATCTAAAGCAATTAGAGAAAGAAGAACAAAAAAAACCCAAAGTTAGCAGAAGGAAATATATCATAAAAATCAGATCAGAAATAAATGGAAAAGAAATGAAGGAAATGATAGCAAAGATCAATAAAACTAAAAGCTGGTTCTTTGAGAAGATGAACAAATTTGATAAACCATTAGCCAGACTTATCGAGAAAAAAAGGGAGAAGACTCATCAATAGAATTAGAAATGAAAAAGGAGAAGTAACTGACACTGCAGAAATACAAAAGATCCTGAGAGATTACTACAAGCAACTCTATGCCAATAAAATGGACAACCTGGAAAAAATGGACAAATTCTTAGAAATGCACAATCTGCCGAGACTGAATCAGGAAGAAATAGAAAATATGAACAGACCAATCACAAGCAATGAAATTGAAACTGTGATTAAAAATCTTCCAACAAACAAAAGCCCTGTACCACATGGCTTCACAGGCAAATTCTGTCAATTAGAGAAGAGGTAACACCTATCCTTCTCAAACTCTTCCAAAATATAGCAGAGGGAGGAACACTCCCAAATTCATTCTATGAGACCACCATCACCTTGATACCAAAACCAGACAAGGATGTCACAAAGAAAGAAAACTACAGGCCAATATCACTGATGAACATAGATGCAAAAATCCTCAACAAAATACCAGCAAACAGAATCCAACAGCACAGTAAAAGGATCATACACCATGATCAAGTGGGGTTTATTCCAGTAATGCAAGGATTCTTCAATATATGCAAATCTATCAATATGATAAACCATATTAACAAATTGAAGAAAAACCATATGATCATCTCAATAGATGCAGAGAAAGCTTTTGACAAAATTCAACACCCATTTATGATAAAAACCCTGCAGAAAGTAGGCATAGAGGGAACTTTCCTCAACATAATAAAGGCCATATATGACAAGCCCATAGCCAACATCATCCTCGATGGTGAAAAACTGAAAGCATTTCCACTAAAATCAGGAACAAGACAAGTTTGCCCACTCTCACCACTCTTATTCAACATAGTTTTGGAAGTTTTAGCCACAGCAATCAGAGAAGAAAAGGAAATAAAAGGAATCAAAATCGGAAAAGAAGAAGTAAAGCTGTCACTGCTTGCAAACGACATTATACTATACATAGAGAATCCTAAAGATGCTACCAGAAAACGACTAGAGCTAATCAATGAATTTGGTAAAGTTGCAGTTTACAAAATTAATGCACAGAAATCTCTGGCATTCCTATACACTAATGGTGAAAAATCTGAAAATGAATTCAAGAATACACTCCCATTTACCATTGCAACAAAAAGAATAAAATATCTAGGAATAAACCTACCTAAAGAGACAAAAGACCTGTATGCAGAAAATTATAAGACACTGATGAAAGAAATTAAAGGTGATACAAATAGATGGAGAGATATACCATGTTCTTGGATTGGAAGAATCAACATTTTGAAAATGACTCTACTACCCAAAGCAATCTACAGATTCAATGCAATCCTTATCAAACTACCACGGGCATTTTTCACAAAACTACAACAAAAAATTTTACAATTTGTATGGAAACACAAAAGACCCCGAATAGCCAAAGCAATATTGAGAACAAAAAATGGAGCTGGAGGAATCAGGCTCTCTGACTTCAGACTATATTACAAAGCTACAATAATCAAGACAGTATGGTACTGGCACTAAAACAGAAAGATAGATCAATGGAAGAGGATAGAAAACCCAGAGATAAACACATGCACATATGGTCACCTTATCTTTGATAAAGGAGGCAGAAATGTACAGTGGAGGAAGGACAGCCTCTTCAATAAGTGGTGCTGGGAAAACTGGACAGGTACATGTAAAAGTATGAGATTAGATCACTCCCTAACACCATACCCAAAAATAAGCTCAAAATAGATTAAAGACCTAAATGTAAGGCCAGAAACTATCAAAATCTTAGAGGAAAACATAGGCAGAACACTCTATGAAATAAATCACAGCAAGATCCTTTTGGACCCAGCTCCTAGAGAAAGGGAAATAAAAACAAAAATAAACAAATGGGACCTAATTAAACTTCAAAGTCTTTACATCACAAAGGAAACCATAAATAAGACCAAAATACAACCCTCAAAATGGGAGAAAATATTTGCAAATGAAGCAACTGACAAAGGATTATTTCCAAAATTTACAAGCAGCTCATGCAGCTCAATAACAAAAAACAAGCAACCCAATCCAAAAATGGGCAGAAGACCTAAATAGACATTTCTCCAAAGAAGATATACAGACTGCCAACAAACACATGAGAGAATGCTCAACATCATTAATCATTAGAGAAATGCAAATCAAAACTACAATGAGATATCATCTCACACACATCAGCATGGCCATCAACAATAAATCTAGAAACAATAAATGCTGGAGAGGGTGTGGGGAAAAGGGAACACTCTTGCACTGCTGGTGGGTATGTTAATTGGTACAACCACTATTGAGAACAGCATGGAGGTTCCTTAAAAATGTACAGATAGTACTACCATATGACCCAGCAATCCCACTACTGGGCATATACCCTGAGAAAACCATAATTCAAAAAGAGTCTTGTACCAAAATGTTCATTGCAGCTCTATTTACAATAGCCTGGAGATGGAAACAACCTAATTGCCCATCATCAGATGAATGGATAAAGAAGATGTGGCATATATATACAATGGAATATTACTCAGTCATAAAATGAAACAAAATTGAGCTATTTGTAATGAGGTGGATAGACCTAGAGTCTGTCATACGGAGTGAAGTAAGCCAGAAAGAGAAAGGCAAATACTGTATGCTAACACACATATATGGAATTTAAGAGAAAAAAAATGTCATGAAGAACCTAGGGGTAAGACAGAAATAAAGACACAGACCTACTAGAGAATGGACTTGAGGATATGGGGAAGGGGAAGGGTGAGCTGTTACAAAGTGAGAGAGTAGCATGGACATATGTACACTACCAAACATAAGGTAGATAGCTAGTGGGAAACAGCTGCATAGCACAGGGAGATCAGCTCAGTGCTTTGTGACCACCTGGAGGGGTGGGATAGGGAGGGTGGGAGGGAGGGAGATGCAAGAGGGAAGAGATATGGGAACATATGTATATGTATAACTGATTCACTTTGTTATAAAGCAGAAACTAACACACCATTGTAAAGCAATTATACCCCAATAAAGATGTTAAAAAAAAAGTTAAAATAAAATAATAATTTAAAAAAAAGAACATTGGAGTGGATATATCTTTTCAAGTTAATGTTTTTGTTTTTGTTTTTCTGGATTTATACCCTGGAATAACATGACAGTTCTATTTTTAGATTTATAAGGAACCTCCATACAGTTTTCTGTAATGGCTGCACCAATTTACAACCTTACCAACAGTATATGAGTGTTCTCTTTTCTCTACATCCTCTCTAAAATATTTTATTTGTAGACTTTTTTTTTTTTTTTGCAGTACGTGGGCCTCTCACTGTTGTGGCCTCTCCCATTGTGGAACACAGGCTCTGAACGCGCAGACTCAGCGGCCATGGCTCACGGGCCCAGCTGCTCTGTGGCATGTGGGATCTTCCCGGACCGGGGCATAAACCCGTGTCCCCTGCATTGGCAGGCAGACTCTCAACCACTGCACCACCAGGGAAGCCCTATTTGTAGACTTTTTGATGATAGCCATTCTGACAGGTGTATGGTAATACCTCATTGTGATTTTGATTTGCAGTTCTCTAATAATTAGGCATATTGAGAATCTTCCAGGTGTCTGTTAGCCATCTTTGTGTCTTCTTTGGGAAAGTGTCTATTCAGGTCTTCTGGCCAATTATGGATTGGATTGTTTGTCCTTTTGATATTAAGTTGTGTGTGTTGTTTGTACATTTTGCGTATTAACCCCTTGTTGGTCACATCATTTGCAAATATTTTCTCTGATTCAGTAAGTTATCTTTTCATTTTGTTAATGGTTTCCCTTCCTGTGCAAAAGGTTTTAAGTTTATTTAGGTTCCATTCATTTATTTGTTTTTCTTGTATTTATTTTGCCTTAGTGGGCTAATCCAAGAAAATGTTGCTACTATTTATGTCAAAGAATATTTTACCTAGGTTTTCTTCTAGGAGTTTTATTGTTTCAGGTCTCACATTTAGGCCTTTAAACTGTTTTGGGTTTAATTTTGTATATTATGTGAAGGAATTGTTCTAATCTCATTGTTTTACTGTGGTTGTCCAGTTTCCCCAGAACTATTTGTTGAAGAGACTGTCTTTTCTCCATTGTGCGTTCTTGTCTCTTTTGTCATAGATTAATTGATCAAAGGTGCATGGGTTTATTTCTGGGCTCTATTCTGTTCTATTTATCTATGTGTCTGTTCTTGAGTCAATACCACACTTGTTTTGATTACTGTAGCTTTGTAGTATGGTCTGAAGTCTGAGAGGGTTATACCTCCAGCTTGTTCTTTTTTCTCAGGATTGCTTTGGCAATTCAGGGTCTTTTGTTTTTCCTCACATATTTTAGGATTATTCATTCTAGT
The DNA here is from genome assembly GCF_059928025.1 of Delphinapterus leucas. Taxonomy (NCBI): domain Eukaryota; kingdom Metazoa; phylum Chordata; class Mammalia; order Artiodactyla; family Monodontidae; genus Delphinapterus; species Delphinapterus leucas. Next base: position 36,381,208 of record NC_143146.1, on the reverse strand, counting down.
TCTGTGAAAAATATCCTGAGTATTTTGATAAAGATTGCATTAGATACATAGATTACTTCCAGTAGAATGTCCATTTTAATAATATTTATTTATCCAATCCAAGAACATGGAATATCTTTCAAGTTCTTTGAATCATTTTTAATTTTCTTCATCAATGTTTTATAGTTTTCAACATATAGTTGTTTAACCTCCTTTGTTAAGTTTATTCTTAGTTTATTATTTTTTTTTTCAGTACGCAGGCCTCTCACTGTTGTGGCCTCTCCTGTTGTGGAGCACAGGCTCTGGACGCACAGGCTCAGCAGCCATGGCTCACGGGCCCAGCTGCTCCGCAGCATGTGGGATCTTCCCAGACCGGGGCATGAACCCCTGTTCCCTGCATTGGCAGGCAGACTCTCAACCACTGTGCCACCAGGGAAGCCCTCTTAGGTATTTTTTGATGCAATTTTAAATAAAATTTTTGTCTTTCTGATATATAATTATTAGTGTATAGAAATGAAACAGATTTCTGTATATTAATCTTGTACCCTACAACTTTCCTGAAATCATTTATTAGGTCTGCGGTGGAGACTTTAGGGTTCTCTATATAGAGTATCATGCCATCTGAAAATAGTGACAGTTTTATCTCTTCCCTTCCAATATGGATACATTTTATCTCTTTTTCTTGTCTGATTTCTATTTTTAGGACTTCCAATACTATGTTAAATAGGAGTGGTGAGAATGGGCATCCTTGTCTTGTTCCTAAATTTAGCAGGAAGGCTTTCAACATTTCACCATTGAGTATTATGTTGCCTGTCAGTTTGTCATAAATAGCCTTTGTTATGTTGAGATATGTTCCCTCTATGCTCACTTTGATGAGAATTTTTATTATAAATGGATGTTGAATTTTGTCAAATGCTTTTTCTGCATCTATTGAGATGGTCATGTGATTTTTGATTTTTATCCTTCCTTTTGTTACTGTGGTGATACGTTGATTTGTGTATGTTGAACAATCCTTGTGACCTTGGAATAAATTCCACTTGATCGTGGTGTGTGATCCTTTTTCTGTATTGTGGGATTCAGTTTGTATATTTCATTGAGGATTCTTGCATCTATATTCCTCAAAGACATTGGCCATTAGTTTTCTATGTTTGGTTTTGGCATCAGGGTAATGGTGGCCTTGTAGAATGAATTTTGGAGGTAGCCTACTCTTCAATTTTTTGTAATAGTTTGAGAAGGATAGGTATAACTTCACATTTTTGTTGCTAAAATAAGACTATCATTTCTTTTCTAGAAAATCTGTTGAACTTTGTTAACTAATCCCTGAAGTTGCAAATGTTTTAAAATAGGATATATAGGATTAAGAAAATAGCTGTCATTATCTATGAAAAATAAGAGCTGGCTTAGACATTACCTAGCCTAACCTTTGCATTTTACTAACGAGAACACTGCAAACCAACTGCATGCAAGACTTGCCCCAAAAATTAGCAGCTAATTCTGTCTAGAATCAGGATTAGGATTTAGAGCTTATATCTCCTGTATTCCAATCTCTTGATCTTTCACTCACAGTATAACCTGATTCACAGCATTAATCTGAAGGATTTCATCATTTGGAAGATTTTATCCATGACAGAAAACATGTACTATTTTAATAAAAACATATAAAAATACATTAATAGAATTCAAGAATAACAAAGAGTGGAACTTTGAAAATATTATGTTAGGAATTAAAAATAGGTTACATTTATCAGTGATTATTTATATATAAAGGATTCTTCTCATAGATGCATTTGGTGTTTATGACTTGTAGAGTAGAACAAAATGTAAGAAAGAGATCAACCATGATTTTAATTGCAAAACACTCTATAAACTGAGCAATAACAAGAAGGAAAGAGCACCAGATAGGAATCTGATGTGATAATCTGATGTGCTAACTGATAATTTAAATAATGATTTTATGGATGACACATTCAGAGGAAGAAATGTAACAACTAGACCTGAGAAATTTTTCTTAAATTATAGGATGTAAAATTCAAGATATTAAATTTATTTTCATTTATAAATATTGTAGAATACTAATTCTCTTAAAATCCAAAGAAACAATAGCAAATTTTTGAGCACAAAATATATTTGACAAATATAATTTTCAAAAAAATTAATGTATCTTTACTATACTAAAAAAGCACTCAAACTTGCCTCCTTTTAAGTTTTACCTACACAAATGACAGATACTTAAAACCATTTCAATTAATGAAGAAATAAAGGTTACACAGGAAAAATATAAAATATAACCTTTAAGCATATGCATTTTTAAAATACTAAAATAAATTTTGCTGAGTGGAAAGCATGTAGTATAGAGAACTTAAATATGTTTGATGATAGGCTGGCTATAATAATACTTTAGGAAAATAATGATCGCATTTTTATCTACAATTATCAAAACTTTCCATATTTTTAAAGTGAGAATTATTATTTGCAGAGAAAATATTGGGTAGCTCAGCTAATAAAACTGAGAATAAAGAGCCAAGTCTAAATACAGAGAAAGAGAGAGAGAGAGACTTGGCTCAGTTTTATTATATATAAATTCTCAGTTTTATTTTATATATATATATATATATATAATAATACTGTTCCTCACCTTAAATGATAATAAGGTTCAATGAAAAAATTAATGCTCCCAAGTTGAAAATAATTAAAATTGATAGTTATTCATTTAACTGTATAACTTAAAATAGGATATCATCTGCATGTATTGCATGGTACAGTCAAATAAAAGTTAAGTTGAGCAAATATTCTGAAAAAAGTGAAAAATGGGTACAAGAAATGAAAATGTAAAGTCTACAATCAAGAGAAGAATATGTACACAATTTATATTAGAAATAATTTTTAAAGTAGGATTATGGAAAAGGAACAAAAATAGCTTGAAATTTAACTCATATTATTTATTTTAAAATTCAAGATTTATGGGTAAGGCAAGTGAGGAAATGTGTAGCTTTGCCATAGTTATAAATGCAGTTTAAAATATAACTGTAAAAATATTAACAAGTAACAAGGCAGAGTCATAGAGTAGAAACTCCAAATTATAAGGGAGAATTATAGAAGATCTTGATCGGATTTTTAAAATAAGTGTAAGCTAGAAATATAACTCTGTATGAGTAGGAAATAAAATATTTTTATAAATAAATGTATACGGGCAACACATTTGTACTACAATACAATATATATAATCAATCTGCTTAATTCACCTTTATTTAATTTTCAAAATTTTGATATCAGTCATTTAGCGTTTCCTTCCTTTCTGAGGGTTTACTCTTCAATAGCATAGAAACCATCTTCTATCTTTTACTGTCTGAATTATACCTGTAACAAGCAAGTCATTAAAGAAAGACTGAGACAAAAGAAATAGTCATTGAAGAAAACTACTAATAACTGTGGTTTGGCCCTTGTTTCTCCCCAGTGTCTTTTCTCTGTGCCTAAAGTAACTGTTTTTGTAACATTTGTAATAAAATTCTGCTGGACAGAAATTTGAGTTCAGTATCTATAAAATGCCTAACTAATGCTAAATGATGATTCACTAACTGATAGTAATGAAAACCAGTGCAACTGAGTGAAAAATAAGTGGGGAAATTTTGTGATATCAGTGATCGAGGTTAACTGATGTGCCAAGAAGCAACACAACAATATCCTGTTTTCAGACCTGCCTCTAATTTCAAACTCTCTTTGATTGGACCATATTTTCAGTATGACTGATTTCTATAGTTTAGATCTGATTTCCTTAAAAGTCAAGCGAGGTTATACAGACATACCCCATTTTATTGTACCCCACTATACTTCACAGACATTACATTTTTTTAATTGAAGGTTTGTGGCAAGCTTGGTTTGAGCAAGTCTATGAGAGAGATTTTTCCAACAGCCTTTGCTCACTTCATGTGTCTGTGTCACATATTGGTAATTCTCACAGTATTTTAAACTTTTTCATTATTATTGTATGTGTTATGGTGATCTGTGATCAGTGATCTTTGATGTTGCTATTGTAATTGTGTTGAAGCTCTATGAACCACATACAGGTAAGATGGTTAATTTAATAGATAAATGTGTGTGTTATGACTGTAACATCTACCAGCTGTTCCCCTATCTCTTTCCTTCTTAAGTGTCCCTATTCCCTGGGACTCAACAATATTGAAATTAGGCCAATTAATAACTCTACAATAGCCTCAAATTATTCAAGTGAAAGGAAGAGTTGCACATATCTCACTTTAAATCAAAAGCTGGGAATGATTAAGCTTAGTGAGAAAGGTATGTCAGAAGCCTAGATAGGCTGAAAAATAGGCCTCTTGTGCCAGTTAGCCAAGTTGTGAATGCAAAAGAAAAGTTCTTGAAGGAAATTAAAAGATGATAAACTAAACAGCCTTATTGCAGATATAAACAAAGCTTTAGTGGTCTGGATAGAAGATCAAACCACAAATAACATTCCCTTAAGTTAAAGCCTAATCCAGAGCAAGGGCCTAACTCTCTCCAACTCCACGAAGGCTGAGAGAGGAGAGGAAAGTGCAGAAGGAAAGTTTGAAGCTAGCAGAGGTTGGTTCATGAGGATTAAGGAAATAAGCCATCTCCATTAAATAAAAATACAAGATGAAACAGCAAGTGCTGATGTAGCAGCTGTAGCAAATTATCCAAAAGATGTAGCTATAATGAGTAATGAAGATAGAAACACTAAACAACAGATTTTCAATGTAGAAGATAGGAAAATAGTATTAATTGAATCTTAATTTGGGAATAAATTGAGAAGGAAATAATGAGTTACTTTTGTTTTGCCATGCTTTATTGAAATTAGAGTAACAACCATGATTCCATAACTTTAATCAAAAATAGTTTTGGGGGCTTCCCTGGTGGCACAGTGGTTGAGAGTCTGCCTGACAATGTAGGGGACACTGGTTCGAGCCCTGGTCTGGGAGGATCCCACATGCTGCGGAGCAACTGGGCCCGTGAGCCACAACTTCTGAGCCTACGCGTCTGGAGCCTGTGCTCCGCAACGAGAGGCTGCGACAGTGAGAGGCCCGTGCACCGCGATGAAGAGTGTCCCCCACTCCCTGCAACTGGAAAAAGTCCTTGCACAGAAACAAAGACCCAAACACATCCAAAAATAAATAAATTAATTAATTAATTAATTAAAAAAATAGTTTTTGAAAACTGAAAGAAAATTTTAAAAATATATTTTAATCATTGAATTGAATTATATGAAATGATTTTAACCTAATTGCTCAAATATTTAAATTGGAGTAAACCTATTTTCTTAAAATTTTCTTCTTGGAGGAAATAACTAAAGCATGATTTTTCTGGGTTCCTCTGTCTTGAACAACATACAAGTAATATGAGTATAAAAGACATCATTGCTTAACAATGTATAATGTCCAACACTCTTCATAAAAAGAACTCTTCATCCATCGTCAATAAATTATGAGCACTTTTTATTTTTCTGGTAGAATTGGATTTCTTTGATCCATTTTGGTCTCTCTTGTGAGCACTAGTGGATCTTTGAAAAATAGTTCATGCTTCGAGAGTGTGCTATATGATCAAGAAAATGGAGAAGCTAGCTGACAGCATGGAACTAAGACCATGATCATATTGTCTTTAGCACTATATTCCAACCAACTGAGCCAACCAGGCACAGACATTGATAACATAAAGGGTTTGTATATATTTTCCTGAAATTGGGTAAGGCATACTACCTCCATTATTAACAATTCTTAGATATAAAACATTTTTTTAAATTTGGTATTAAACTTTGGAATTAAATGTTTATCTCCTGAAAAAGTTTGTATACCTAAATAATATCTGTTTAAAAAAATTTCACCATTAGTAAAAATGGAACACAGAGACTTCACTATGCTTCTGGATTTATCTAACACAGCTACCAGCCTTATGAATAGCTTAAATCTAATGTTACAAGAGTTAAAAACATTTTATTGCTCAATATTAACTGAAAGTATCTGATATAATAGTTACTATTCATGCAATTGTGAGAATGTTATTACTAACTTGTAATACTTATTTTCTCCCATTATATCCTACTACTAATATCCTTGTGATTTATTTGTATCATGCCCTTAGTTGGCTTTTCACCTTATACTTTTTACATAAGAGACTCATAAAATGTCTTCTAGCAACAGCTGTAGGGAAATGAAGCTCAGAACTGCAAGGAGGACAGACAGATTTTTCATTTCCTGTTGATTCCTTGGCAGGCAATTTGTTTCCCATAGTTACATTGAGAAGTTCCAGAGTATTTATGCCAGAACATAGTGAAAACACATTTTCTTTTCAATTGCTTATTATTCAATAAAAATATAGTAATTTTATTTTACTTTCCTGAAATATTGGAGAAAAATAGAGAATTATTATGCATATTTTAAAAACTAATCAGTTAATTAATTAAATGAGTATTCCACAAAGATTTTGAGTCATATATTGTGTTAGGTGTTGGGAATAGGAAATTTAAAAGGCATAAAACAAGTTCTCTGTCTTCAAGTAGGATATAGCTCTCTAGTTTGATAAAATTCATCATATATTATTTACAAAATAATTTCCTTAAGTGTTCACTATATTAAAGGAAATTTAGCCAGCCATATAAATTCCAAACTAAAATTCATGATTCAACTTATCATTGTAAAATGAGAGAGAAATCAGAACAGTTTTTCATGTGCTTATATATGTTTGATAGATTTTCACCAAATGTTAAGAAATATGTTATACAGAGAAAATTTAAAAATCATGCATTTTTCCAAATATGCTCTAGTAAATTAAATCCATCATTGAATCAAGCATTTCACAGAAATAGGATTTATGCAAGGAATTCAGGGTAATTCAACATGAATAACTGTAAGTGTAATCCACTACAATAATAGAGAAAAGTAGGAGGGAAATCACATTATCATCTAGTTAGATGCTAGAAGTTTTTCATAATATTTAAATGTCTGTTTTTTAATAAAACTTTAAATAAAAATGTAAAAGATCATATTTTCCAAAAGGGATAACAGGTGTCTAAAAGAAGCCTATGATTAAATCATATTTAAATAAGAAATATTAGTTATTTCTACTGAACTCATTAACATACTAGAAACATGATCATTACTGTCATTATAGTCAACATCTATGAAATTAGTTCATGAAAAAGGACAAAAAATAATCAGTTCATGTGAGTTGACAGTCCATATAGAAAAAACAGAGACATAATATATTCCTGAATGAGTAAACCCACATAGAGTTGATAATTACCTACCTATTAAGGCATAAAGAAAATGAAGTCAAATAAAAATTACCACAAAAGTGGAAAAATACTGAAAAGTTGATTTTAAATTTCATACAAAGAATAACTTTATAAAAAAGCAAAGAAACGTGCATCATATAGCCTTATGTAATATATTCAAACATAGTATAAAATATATTATAAAATTACAGCATATGAAGCAAAATGGAATTAGGCAATAGATAGAAATTTTAATTAGGTGAATAAGTAGAAATTAAAACTCAGACTAAAGTATATGTGGGGATTAACATGTCTTAAAGGCAGCAAGAAATAAGAGGGGAAATGATGGACTACTTAATAATTGTGATTTTGGTAAGTTTATTTCATTTAATCAAGTTTATTTCAATTTATATAGTATAAGCCTAAAAATTACATTTTTACATTAAAAACAGAAGATCTAACAATAAATAATAATAACAATGAAAACACTGGTAAAAAACAATGGGATATTTTTAGAAATTAGGAAATTAAGGTCATAAGACAAAACAAAATATTTGTAAAAGAAAGTTGGACAAATATGTATATATAATATTCAACACGTTTCATAATTCAATAGATAGATTGCTATAACATTAAATGTAAACTTCCCTAGAAGCTTTCTTAATCTCTTGACAACTTTATGTATATATATTCTAATTTTTCCTAGATTTATTTCACATTTACCTTCCCTTCATCAAATTTTGCAAGGTTTATTAGTTTAGAATTCTTTTCAAGGAATCAGCATTTTGTTTTACTGATAAATCCTACTGTAAATTTTTCAGTTTAATCGTATGGACACTATTTAAAAAAAATTTGTTGGGTTATAGTTGCTTTACACTGTTGTGTTATTTTCTGCTGTACATGAAGTGAATCAGCCATATGTATAAATATATCCCCTCTTTTTTGGATTTCCTTCCAATTTAGGTCACCACAGAGCATTAAGTAGAGTTCCCTATGCTATAAAGCAGTTTCACACTAGTTATCTATTTTATACATATTACTTTATGTACGTCAATCCCAATCCCCAATTCATCCCACCTCCCCTTTCCTACTTGATGTCCATATGTTCTCTACGTCTGTGTCTCTATTTCTGCCTTGCAAACAGGTTCATCTGTACCATTATTCTAGATTCCACATATGTGTTAATATAAGATATTTGTTTTTTTCTTTCTGACTTAGTTCACTCTGTATGACAGTCTCTACGTCATCCATGTCTCTACAAATGACCCAATTTTGTTCATTTTTATGGCTGAGTAATAGTCCATTGTATATATGTATCACATCTTCTTTATCCATTCATGTGTTGATGGACATTTAGGTTGCTTCCATGACCTGGCTATTGTAAATAGTGCTGCAATGCACATTGGGGTGCATGTGTCTTTTTGAATTATGGTTTTCTCAGGGTATATGCCCAGTAGTGGGATTGCTGAGTCATATGGTAATACTATTTTTAGTTTTATAAGGAACCTCCATACTGTTCTCCACAATGACTACATCAATTGACATTCCTGCCAACAGTGTAGGAAGGTTCATTTTTCTCCACAGCCTCTAGAGCATTTATTATTTGTAGATTTTTTGATGATGGCCATTCTGAACATTGTGAGGTGATAACTCATTGTAATTTTGATTTTCATTTCTCTAATAACTAGTGATGCTGAGAAGTTTTTCCTGTGCTTCTGGCCATCTGTATGTGTTTGGGGAAATGTCTATTTAGGTCTTCTGCCCATTATTTGATTGTGTTGTTTGTTTTTTTGATATTTCACTCCAGGAGCTGCTTGTATATTTTGGAGATTAATCTCTTGTTTGTTGTTTCATTGCAAATATTTTGTCCCATTCTGAGGGTTGTCTTTTCATCTTGTTTATAGTTTCCTTTTCTGTGCAAAAGCTTTTACGTTTCATTAGGTCCCATTTGTTTATTTTTGTTTTTATTTTCATTACTCTAGGGGGTGAGTCAAGAAAGATCTTGCTGTGATTTAGGTCAAAGAGTATTCTTCCAAAGTTTTCCTCTAAGATTTTATAGTGTCTGGTCTTACATTTAAGTCTTTAGTCTATTTTGAGTGTATTTTTGTGTATTGTGTTAGGAAGTGTTCTAATTTCATTCTTTTCCATGTAGCTGTCCAGTTTTCCCAGCACCATTTATTGAAGAGACTTTCTTTTCTCCATTGTATATTTTCCCCCTTTGTCATAGATTGTGCCCATAGGTGTGTGGGTTTACCTCTGGATTTTCTCTCCTGTTCCATTGATCTATATTTCTGTTTTTATGCCAATACCATACTGTCTTGATTACGTAGGATTGTAGTATAGGCTGAAGTCAGGGAGCCTGATTCCTCCAGTTCTGTTTTTCTTAGTCAAGATTGCTTGGACAATTTGAGGTCTTTTGTGTCTCCATACTAATTTTAAGATTTTTTTGTTCTAATGCTGTGAAAAATGTCAATGGTAACTTCATAAAGATTGCATTGAATCAGCAGATTGCTTTGCGTGGTAGAGTTGTTTTCACTTCCAACCCAAGAACATGGTATATCTCTCCATTTGTTTCATCTTTGATATCTTTCATCACTGTCTTGTAATTTTCTGGGTACAGGTCTTTTACCTCCTTAGGAAGGTTTATTCCTAGGTATTTTATTCTTTTTGTTGCAATGGTGAATGGGATTGTTTCCTTAATTTCTTTTTCTGATCTTTCATTGTGTGTATAGGAATGCCAGAGATTTCTGTGCATTAATTTTGTATCCTGCAACTTTGCAAAATTTACTGATTAGCTCTAGTAGTTTTATGGTGGCATCTTTAGGATTTTCTATGTATAGTATCATGTCATCTGCAAACAGTGACAGTTTTATTTCTTCTTTTCCAATTTATATTATTTTTATTTCTTTTTCTTCTCTGATTGCTGTGGTTAGGACTTCCAAAACTATGTTGAATAATAGTGGTGAAAGTGGACATCCTTGTCTTGACCTGATCTTAGAAGAAATGCTTTCAGTTTTTCACCATTGAGAATGATGTTTGAGGTGAGTTTGTTGTATATGGCCTTTATTATGTTGAGGTAGGTTCCCTCTATGCCCACTTTCTGGAGAGTTTTTATCATAAATCAGTGTTGAATTTTGTCAAAAGCTTTTTCTATTGAGATGATCATATAGTTTCTATTCTTCAATTTCTTAATATGGTGTATCACATTGATTGACTTGCATATATTGAAGAATCCTTTCATCCCTGGGATAAATGTCACTTGATGATGGTGTATGATCCTTTTAATGTGTTGTTGGATTCTGTTTGCTAGTATTTTGTTGAGGATTTTTGCATTTATATTCATCAGTGATATTTTGCTGTAATTTTCTTTTTTTATGATATCTTTTTCTGGTTTTGGTGTCAGGGTGATGGTGGCCTCATAGAATGATCTTGGGAATGTTCTTTCCTCTGCAGGTTTTTGGAAGAGTTTGAGAAGTACGGATGTTAGCTCTTCTCTAAATGTTTGATAGAATTGACCTGTGAAGCCATCTGGTCCTGGACTTTTGTTTTTGCAAGATTTTTAATCAGAGTTTCAATTTCATTACATGCAATTGGTCTGTTTATATCATCTCTTTCTTCCTGGTTCAGTCTTGGGAGGTTATATCTTTCTAAGAATTTGTCCATTTCTTCCAGTTTGTCCATTTTATTGGCATACAGTTGCTTGTTGTAGTCTTTTATGATCCTTTTTTTCCTGCGGTGTCCATTGTAACTTCATTTTCATTTCTAATTTTATTGTTTTGAGTCCTCATTCTTTATGAGTCTGGCTAAAGGCTATCAATTTTGTTTATCTTCTCAAAGAATTAGCTTTTAATTTTACTGATCTTTGCTATTATTTTTTCTTTGTTTCTGTTTCATTTATTCCTGCTCTGATCTTTATGATTTCTTTCCTTCTACTATTTCGGAGAGTTTTTTGTTCTTTTTTCTCTAGTTCCTTTAGGTGTAAGGTTAGATTGTTTATTTGAGATTTTTCTTGTTTCTTGATGTAGGATTTATTGCTATAATCTTCCCTGTTAGAACTGCTTTTGTTGCATCTCATAGGTTTTGGATGGTCTTTTTTTCACTGTCATTTGTCCCTAGGTATTTTTTTATTTCCTCTTTGATTTCTTCAGTGATCTCTTGTTTATTTAGCAGTGTATTGTTTAGCCTCCATATGTTTGTGTTTTTTACAGTTTTTTTCCTGTAATTGATTTCTAACCTCATAGAGTTGTGGTCAGAAAAGATGCTTTATATGATTTCAATTTTCTTCAAGTTACTGAGGATTTGTAACACAAGATTTGATGTATCCTGGAGAATGTTCCATTGCACTTGAGAATAAAGTGTATTCTGCTACTTTTGGATGGAATGTCTTTTAAATATCAATTAAATCTATTTGATCATTTAAGGCTTGCGTTTCCTTATTAATTTTCTGTCTGGCTGATCTCCATGGGCATAAGGGAGATGTTAATTTCCCCCACTATTATTGTGTTACTGTCCATTTCCCCTTTTATAGCTGTTAGAACTTACCTTATGTATTGAGGTGCTCCTACTTTGGGTGTGTATATATTTATAATTGTTATATCTTCTTCTTGGATTGATCCCTTGATCATTATGTAGTGTCCTTCTTTGTCTCTCGTAATAGTCTTTATCTTTAAGTCTATTTTGTCTGATATGAGAATTGCTACTCCAGCTTTCCTTTGATTTCCATTTGCATGGAATATTTTTTTCCATCCCTTCACTTTTCAGTCTGTATGTGTCCTTAGGTCTGACATGGGTCTTTTGTAAGCAGGATATATACGGGTCTTGTTTCTGTATCCATTCAGCCAGTTTGTGTCTTTTGGCTGGAGTATTTAATCTACTTACATTTAAGGTAATTATTGATATGTATGTTCCTATTATCATTTTCTTAATTGTTTTTGGTTTGTTTTTGTAGGTTTTTTCTTCTCTTGTGTTTCTCACTTACAGAAATTCCTTTAGTACTTGTAAAGCTGGTTTGGTGGTGCTGGATTCTCTTAGCTTTTGCCTCTCTGTAAAGCTTTTGATTTCTCTGTCAAATTTGAATGAGATCCTTGTGGGGCACAGTGATCTTGATTGTAAGATTTTCACTTTAATCACCTAAATATATCCTGCCACTCCCTTCTGGCCTGCAGTTTCTGTTGAAAAACCAGCTGATAACCTTTGGGGAATTCCCTTATATGCTCTTTTTGTATCTCCCTTGCTACTTTTAATATTTTTTCTTTGTATTATTTTTGGTTAGTGTGTAATGTGTCTCAGCATGTTTCTCCTTGGGTTTATCCTTTATGGGACTCTCTGTGCGTCCTGGACTAGATTGACTATTTCCTTTCCCATGTTAGGGAAGTTTTCAAGTGTAATCTCTTGAAATGCTTTGTCAGACCCTTCTCTTTCTCTTCTTCTGGGACCCTTATAATTCAAATGTTGTTGTGTTTAATGTTGTCCCAGAGGTCTCTGAGACTGTGCTCGATTCTTTTCATTCTTTTTTCTTTATTCTGCTCTGTGGCAGTTATTTCCACCATTCTATATTCTAGGTCACTTATCCATTTTTCTGCCTCAGTTATTCTGCTATTGATTTCTGCTAGTGTGTTTTTTTATTTCAGCTATTTTTTATTCATTACTGATTGTCCTTAATTTCCCTAGGTCCTTGTTAAACATTTTTTATATCCTCTTGATCTGTGCCTCCATTCTGTTTCCAAGATCTTGGATCATCTTTACTATGATTACTCTGAATTATTTTTCAGGTAGATTGCCTATTTCCTCTTCATTTGTTTGGTCTTGTGGGTTTTTGCCATGCTCCTTCATCCACAACATATTTTTCTGTCATCTCATTTTGTTTAACTTACTATGTTTTAGGTCTCCTTTATGCAGGCTGCAGGGTCATAGTTCCTCTTGCTTCTGATTTCTGCCTCCAGTGGGTGAGGTTGGTCTAGTGGCTTGTGTAGGCTTCTTGGTTGGGGGGATTGGTGCCTGTGCTCTGGTGGGTGGAGCTGGATATTGTCCCTCTGATGGGCAGGGCCACATCAGTTGGTACCTTTTGGGGTGTCTGTGAGCTTAGTATGACCTTAGTCAGCCTGTCTGCTGATGGGTAGGTTTGTATTCCTGTGTTGCTAGGTGTTTGGCATGAGGTATCCAGCATGAAAGCTTGCTGGCTTTTTGGTAGTGTCAGGTCTTGGTGTTGAGATGGAGACCTCTGGGAGAGCTCTTGCTGATTAATACTCCCTTGGACCAGGAGTTCTCCAGTGGCCCAGCATCCAGCATCCTGTACTCAGCTCTCCCACCTCAGAGGCTCAGGCCCGACCCCTGGCGGGAGAACCAAGATCATGCAAGATGCATGGTACAGAAGAGAGAAAAAAAGATAATGAAAATGAACAGATAAATAAAACTCCCAAGACAAATGATAAAAACAAAACCAAATGGCAAAAACACCCAAAGAAACACAAACACAAAAACAGAAAGAAAAAAGAAGAGCGCAAGTAAACAAATAAATGAACCTAAAATATGAAAACAAACAATAAAAACTAAACTACCAAAACCAAAAAACAGTTCAAAAGCAGAAAGCAAATTCAAAAATGACAAAGAAAGCATAAAACAAATGCCCCCAAATGATCAAAAAAATATAAAAACAAAACAAAATAAAGAAGAAAACAAGGAAAAAACACAAAACAACAAAAAAGTAAAGTAATAATAGAAAATATAGTTTAAAAAAAGAGATAAAAACAAAGCAACACAAAAGAAAAAAACACAATATAACAAAAAAGTAAAGTAAACATAGAAAAATATATTAAAAACAAAATCATGAAAAGGAAAATAAAAAATTAAAAGAATAATAAAAAGAACAACAAAAGAACAAAACAAGAAAATAATATTAATAATAATATTTTCCTGGGCCCTCATCTGTCAGTGTCCTTGTCTCCACAGTGAGCTGCAGCCAATCCCTGCCTCCCCAGGAAGTCCTCCAATACCTCTAAGTGGGTCTCTGAATCTGCTGAGAGCACTGTGGGGCCAGTTCATATTCTGACTGGCCCAATTCCCATGTGTACTGGCCCCAAAATTCCACAGTTGTTAAAACTAGACCAGCCTCAACTGTGAGAATACTCATTGTCTATTCAGATATTCCACAGATTCAGGGTTTACCAAGCTTTTTGTGGGGATTTAATCTTCTGCTCCTGTAGCTGCATGGGGAGATTTCCATTCCTCTTCTTTGGTCACACCACCCCTGGGGCTCAGCTTTATTTTTGTCCCCACTTCTGAATGTGGGCCACCCTCTGGTGTCTCTTCCCTGCCCAGCCAACAGGCAGTAAAAGCAGCAGCTAATTAGGACACATTTACTCACTCAGGCCAGGGAAAGGGATGGATATGGCAATCACAGATGGGATGAGTGGAGACTGACTGCTTTGGCAGAGACCAGCAGGAAGTTGCAACAGCCTGGAGTGTGCCATGTGATCTCCCAGGAAAGTTGGTCCCAGATCACAGGACCCTCAGCAGTAGTGGGCCGTACAGGATCCTGGAAAGTGTGGGCTGTGACCTGCACTTGCTCACAAGACCCTTGGTGGCAGCGGCAGCAGCAGGAGTGGTCTGCACCCACATCTGTGGTCCGAGATAGTAGCTGCAGCTTGTGCTTGCCCCTGGAGCTCGTGTAGGTGGTGCCCTTGGACACACTATTAAATTATCTTTTATATTTCAAGAATAGTATTCTTTTTCATAGCTTTATTAGTTTAATGTCTAGTTCATTTTTTTAATCTTAATTGTTTTATAAGAATATATTTTAAGGCTATTTTAATTAACTTATCTAAATATCATATTCAGCACATGGTATAGATTTTCATATTGAATCATTCCTAAATAGTACATAATTTCCATTCATTTCCTTGTGGAAAGAATTGAAATATTTACAATGCTGAGTATCTTCATTCAAGAATATTGTATCTGGGGGAGGAGGGACTCAGAACAGAAGTATTAAGAGTTTGGGATTAGCAGATGCAAGCTATTACATATGGAATGGATAAACAACAAGGTCTTACTGTATAGCACAGGGAAATATATTCAATATCCTGTGATAAACCATTATGAAAAGAATATGTAGGTGGATGTGCATGTGTGTACACCTGCATTTAAGTTTGGCTGTATGTGTGTGCATACTTCAATGTGTGTGCATATACACGTGCTCACGTATGAGTATGGGTGCACATGGAGATGTACATGCATGTTTGTGTGTAGATGAGTGTATGAATGTGCAGAAGTGTGTATCTGTTTATGCATGTTGATGTGTGTGTGGGTTGGTGTTAAAGGATGCATACCTAAATTTGCTTTTATCTTTTCCTTAAAGTGCATGTTCATTTTGCTTGATTATGGTTGGTTTTTCTGAATTACTTAGAGTGGTATATATGAGTTTATCCTGGTAACCAAACACTTGCTTTTACAGCTGAAATATCAATAATTGTTACATCATTTAGTGTGTAATTAAATTACTGCTGGGTATCTACTTTGCTGCTAGCAGTGTTCTTTCTTATGTGGTGGACATTATCAAGCTCTACTGGGGAAATTTATTTTTCTGCAGGTTGCCTCTTTCAATCCTATGGATTTCAGATTTCCTAGCTCTAATAATTGTCTCTGTCTATTTCAATTGTATTAGTGTATTCCAGAAAGTTCTTAATACTTGAGTTATTTTGTGTCACTCATTCTGGATTTTGTATTTATTGTTATATTTCCAGTGGTATTTTGGAATTGAAAACTAAACACGTATTCAGTCAGCCAGCTCAAACACAAGAGTTCAATTAAATTTTCAAAAGTTTATATATTCAGGTCATTTAGAGTATTTTAATTTTTTTTTTTTTGCAGTACGTGGGCCTCTCACTGTTTTGGCCTCTCCCGTTGCAGAGCACAGGCTCCTGACATGCAGGCTCAGTGGCCATGGCTCATGGGCCTAGCCACTCCACAGCATGTTGGATCTTCCCGGACCAGGGCATGAACCCATGTCCCCTGCATCAGCAGGCGGACTCTCAACCACTGCACCACAAGGGAAGCCCTAGAGCATTTTAAATACATCAAAAAAATATGAAAACATTTTGCACAGTTTTTATGTATAAATAAATGTTGTAAAATTTAAATGTTTCCTTTACCTATATAGAATGCATTTAAAACTAGATTATAAAATACATAACAAGAGCAATTTCTTATTGAACTGTTGACTTAGTTACAAATAAAATTATTATTTTTATATAACAGTGTTATCAAAATCCAAAATGAGTTTGCTTTCATCAGTATGAAACACTCCCTCCTGTTATCACTGAAACTTGCCGCAAAAGTTGGCCCAAATATCTATGCTTTACAGAAAAATGTACAGAAAGTCTTAAACCAAAGACTTAAGAGTATGATTACTTCAAAACTTGGCATGATTTAATCAATGCCAGGCATGTTACTTTGACGTAATACTGGAAGCTAAAATAGATCTAATTTCAGCTTTGATGTATACTCAACAAATTCATTCAGTCAAACTGTTGCCTAGTTCCTATGATATATACCAATGATTTGCACTAGGGATGGAAAATAAGTATGGCTTTCCTTGTTGCCACATCCCTACTCCTGTGCTCATAACCAACTGTTGTAGGTGATTGCCAATCATAACATTCTTTATCACTGAGCTTGCATTCCACTAGGTTCCCCAAGGTGACATTGATAATGGATGGTTATTGTCACTTTCACCATTGCTATATGCCATCTATATCCTGGACTAACTGGCTATTAAAATACTCTTGATAGTCATTCCCACTCCTGCATTTTTATTCTTTTCTATATGTCTGCACATATACAGTGGATCCATAGTTGTTGCCATTCAGTGGGCAGATCAATTGTCTTATATTTTCTGTTGGACTCTAAGAACATGTAAATGATTCAGCATTTCTGATTATTCAAATATCATTCAACAGATATTGTGCCCATCTTTGTACTTTGTACCTGTTTATCGAGTTAACTCTCAGTCTGCCATTGATTGCTAAAATATGAATATGCTTTCTATTGCTTAAAACACTATATGCTGGGTTACACAATATATTTTAGTTTCTTAAGTATTGCCCTACATAGCTGACTGAATTCTTTCTTATAGTGCTGTTTCCTACACATAAAACATCATAGCAAGTTAGCACTATTATAGTTCACATTCAACACTCCTTTCACATTCCTCATTCCTAGCCCTTTGAACTGTCTATTCTATAAATTAATATTGCACACAATATTATTTGAGCTATTTGACACTTTCCCAAATTTATAGTATTTATATTCCAGCCTGCCTTGATTATATCATACCAGATTAATGTGCTTTCATATATAGAGAAGATGCATTTTTATCAGCAAGTCATTTTTTTGTTTCTAAATTTTACACCTTGCAGACTTGGTGACTTGAAAGTTTGTACTGCCTCATCAATATCAGTGAGGAAAAAATTATAAAAATACCTCTACTTTATTTAGATATTCTTTTAGAATAGCAGCTGTTATTATAATTGTCTATATCTATTCTCAGTATATTTCATTGTCTGTCATTTTGCATAGTTAAAAATTATAGATTTATTTCCTCATTATATAATTATCAACAGCCATTACTTTCATGAAAAAAAACAGAGCTTTATAATTATTTTATTGTTACTATTTTATAGTTATATTTCTGAAATATATTCTTTTTAAAATATTTTGTCTCATTTTCTATCAAATAACTTCTAAATTTATTATTAAACAACTTAATTAAAATAACCCATTAGTCTCATTGTGTAACAAAAATACACATTTCTGATTTGGTAACATATATTTAAATCATCTGTCCCTGCCCCCCAATTTTTTGTTTATTATTTTGTTTTGACTGTGTGTATTTTAAAATAATTGTGTCTTTGTTTATCTCTTCTGTAATTTTCTTTCTCAACATCAATTAATTAATAGCCAATGTTCAATGACTAAGATTACATTTTGCTCTTGTTAAGTTTATCACTATTCCTAAATTTGCCAACATCAAATTTGCATACGTTTTTTCTTCCTAAATTATATAATTCTGCTTTTCTGCTGTATATTTTCTTTCCCTGCATACTTACCTATTGAAGTATACTTTCATTCAATATTTACATTTCACTTTAGAGAAAGTTTTGTTTCCACCTTAGAAATCAAAGTCTGTGGAACCATCTGAAGATTTTGTTAATGTCTTCTTTTATAAACTGGATCTACTTTACTTATAATACCCTTTGGAATATTTCAAACCTCTTTCAAAGAACAAATTCTAAGGCTTTTTTGGTATACCCATATACATTCTAAAGTGGTTAAATCCACAAAATGTATTCCTTAAAGTTTAATATCAAAACTGTTTTCCCACCTAAAAAATAATTTTTTGAAGTGAATTAAGTTTTTGTGACTTAAATCAATATATACTTTTTTAAAAACCTCCAATTAGGATTTCTTAATTTTTAAATCCATTTCATTTAACTACTTTACTAGTTAGATCTAAAAGCACTTTTAGCATTACATAATCCCTAAAGAAAATATTTCAGTTGAGTCTAGAGTTTGGCTCAAAAAATTCTTATTATGAATTTCTAAATACTTCTGTGTTGATGGGTCCAATGATTTATTTTTCCTTTTCCTAATCTTTATGGGCCCACTTTTGATTTTTTTAGATTTATTTATTTTAAAAATATTTATTGAGTGACTCCTGCATATTAAGCACTGTGTTAGAATAGTGAGAAAAACATAATTTGTACATGATATCATGGCTTCCTTTGGGAAATAAGCATTAATCGAATAACCACACAACATTTAATAAACAGAAAAGGAATGTATATTTTTCTATGAAATGTAAAACAAAGGGACATGATTTAGTGTGGGAGAGTGGCTAAAGAGCAAAAATAGGTTGAGATCATTCTGAAGAAGTGAAACATGATCACTTCCACTGGCAGAAGGATAAATACATGCCTATTTTACATTATGGTTTATATATGCCTATAGAAAAAAATCATCTTAAGATTCCACCAAAGTGGGATTCCAAATGAAGCAAATGCAGGAGAATTAGGTACAGAAGTCATACATGGTCAGTCAGAGATTGCAGTTGCACCAGGGAACTCTAGTTGGTGGTGCTCAGCAAGGAGATCTTCAAGGAATCCATGAAATTGTTCCATGAATAGGGTAAAGAATTCATTCAGTTTTCATGGGACAACCCCATTTTATGTTTGCTGCAAATCAATTAATACCTCTTAATGACTTTCAGAGCCAGTTTTAACTGTAAAATTGTCACAGTTGATATAAATTAATGGTTACTCTGTGTATGAGACAAAAAGAAAAGAAGCATTTTGATACTTACCATACAAGAGAGGACATTAGTGTTAGATGATTTCTTCTTATGATATCAAGGAAGGTCTTTGCCTGAACTCATACCCTTCAAACCAAGTCTGAAGGAACCAGAGATAGGTAGTGAATGAAGGAGGAAAATAAGTTTATGAGGAGGAACTGGTTAAGAAAAATGTCAACAATGACCTGCCAAAATGAGGTGGAATGGCTCAAGGCAGACTCAACGTAGAAAATAAAGAGAAATGTTGCAATAGCTGAAAGACTGAAGTTTATGTAATGCTAAAAGTGCTTTTAGATCTAACTACTAAAGTAGTTAAATTAAATGGATTTAAAAATTAAGAAATCCTAATTGGTGGTTTTAAAAAGTATACATTGATTTAAGTCACAAAAATTTAATTCACTTCAAAAAATTATTGCTTAGGTGGGAAAACAGTTTTGATACTCTTTAAGCCCAATCTAAGAACAATTTGAAGATTGTTGACAGCCTACATACTGAATTAAATTAGATCAATAATGGTCCACAGTGCTACCACTGTATTGTAGGTGTAAAGGAGATTTGATAAAACATTTGATTATAAAAATAATACCTGCTTTCTGCTTGTACACTATGGAACCTAACTCAACTCCAAATTGATTAAATAATTATAATTGCTATTATTTTGGAGTTCATACTGTGTGCTAAATATTCTGCTAAATGCTTTATATTCCATTTGATAAGATGATTATTTTATCAGTCTTTGAATGTGTTATTATCATGCCCATTAGAAGCATAAATTATGAGTGAATTATTAAATTGTTCAATTTCACAGAGCTATTGAAGATAATTGACAGAATTTGAACCCAAATCTGTCTTCAGAATAAATGCTTTTACCACTCTGATGTGACTATTTGTACCTCTCTTTTTGATACACAACTACTCTTTCTGGAAAATTTTCACCATTTTATACTAATTTATGTGGTAGATTGAAAAACATGGGCACTATGTTTTGTAGCTTGTCCCTTATGAGATAGAGTCCATTTCTTCATCCTTGTGGCTTTCTTTGAATAACAGAATGTGGTGGCCTGGGGGCGACTTCCAGTTTCTACACTTGGTGTCCTGGAATACTTCTTCCATCATGTGAAGAGATCCCCCATGAATAAGTACATGTAAAAAGACACCTACCCATTCCACAAAGGTTCAAGATATGTTAGTGAGGTCCTCTGAGACCCACTATTTCTAGTGAAGTTACTAGTTGAGTGCAGCTACTTGAGCTGGTCCAGACAAGCTAAGAGGAACGGAACACTCAACTCACAGAATTATGTAATGTTTTAAACTCTAGTATTTGTATTTGTTTTTAAATAAGTAAATATAGATAGATAATTAATAGAGTACAAAAATATCCAGATAAAAATAAGTTATGAAAATGTATTATATTTTATAACCTTAGAAGTGTGTGTGGGATGAATGAACCATGATACTTCTGATTATTTGATACCCATACCTATAAAAATCAGACTCTACTAGAAATATGAGTTGTAGTAAAATTGTGGGTCTACATTTAAATTACAGAGATTCTGCTAGACTTAATCCTTGAGCCACTAAACTTACTCTTTTCTTCCCCAAACATATAACTCATTTATTGCACAGTTTTTATGTAAAAAAACTTCCAATAATCCACAATCACCTCTTATTTAGAGCAATAAATTAAACCTTTTCCATTTCTTAAGTAATAATTTTATGAATTCTTCTTTTTATATTTTTTCTTCAAAATAGAAATTTTATATTTTCAGAATGGGATGCTTTGTGTTTGGCACTTGTTATCACTCTCTACTGGTCTGTCAAAAAATAAATGATTTGACAAGACCCACTGCTCCTGCTCAGTCTTGGCCTCATTTTGATGGTGAAGTTTAGAATTCCATGCCTTCAATTAAGTAGTTGACTGTAGATGTTTAAAAATTCTTTTAGTAATTAATACATGGTCAATGGTATTTTAAGTTACATAATGGACTTGCAGGAAATTCAGTTGCTGTTACAGCTCAGTTGTGCAGAGGAAGCACTGGCTCCTCAGAGTCACAGTGTTGAATGTCAGTAAGAGGAGGAGGAAGAACAGGACAAGGAGGAGACCTCATGGAGCTCCATTCAGCAAGCGTGCTGTGTGGCTGACAGGGTCTTGGTGCTCTGGCTGCATGTCAGACCTGAGCCTCTGAGGTGGGAGAGCCGAGTTCAGGACACGGGACCACCAGGGACCTCCAGACCCAATGTAATATCAGATGGCAAAAGCTCTCCCAGAGATCTCCATCTCAATGCTAAGACCCAGCTCCATTCAATGACAAGCAAGTTCCAGTGCTGGACACCCTATGCCAAACAAGTTGCAAGACAGGAACATGACCACACCCATTAGCAGAGAGGATGCCTAAAATCATAATAAGTTCACAAAAGCCCCAAAACATACCACCAGACATGGACTCAACAGAAAGAAAAGATCTAGGTTCATTCACCAGAACACAGGAACTAATCCCCTCCACCAGGAAACCTACTGAGCAAGCCTTACTCACTGGGGGCAGACACCAAAAACAATGGGAACTACAAACCTGCAGCCTGTGAAAAGGACACCCAAACACAGTAAGTTAAGCAAAATGAGAAGACAGAGAAATATGCAGTACATTAAAGAGCAAAGTAAAAACCCACCAGACCAAAAACAAATGAAGAGGAAATAGACAGTCTACCTGAAAAAGAGTTCAGAGTAATGGTAGAAAAGATGACACAAAATCTTGTAAATAGAATGGACAATATACAAGAAACTTTTAACAAGGACCAAGAAGAACTAAAGAGCAAACAAACAATGATGAACAACAAAATAAATGAAATTAAAAATTCTTTAGAAGGAATTAATAGCAGAATAACTGAGACAGAAGAAAGGATAAGTGACCTGGTAGATAAAATAGTGGAAATAACTACTGCAGAGCAGAATAAAGAAAAAAGAAGGAAAAGAAATGAGAACAGTCTCAGACACCTCTGAAACCACATTAAATGCACACAACATTTCCAGGAGAAAAAAAAGAAAAAGAAAGAGATTGAGAAAATATTTGAAGAGATTATATTTGAAAACTTCCCTAATACGGTAAAGGAAATAAGCAAGTCCAGGAAGTGCAGAAAGTACCATACAGGATAAAGCCAAGGAGAATCATGCCAAGGCACATATTAATCAAACTATCAAAAATTAAATAGAAATATATTAAAAATAGCAAGGGAAAATCAACAAATAAGATACAAGGGAATCCCCAAAAGTTTAACAGCTAATCTTTCAGCAGAAACTCTGCAAGCCAGAAGGGGGTGGCTGGACATAATTAAAGTGATGAAAGGGAAAAACTTACAACCAAGATGACTATATCCAGCAAGCATCTCATTCAGATTTGATGGAGATATTAAAAATTTAGAGACAAGCAAAAGCTAAGAGAATTCAGCACCACCAAACCAGCTTTACAACAGATCCTAAAGGAAAACTTCTCTAGGCAGGAAACACAGAGAAGGAAAAGGCCTACAATAACAAATACAAAACAATTAAAAAATGGTAATAAGAAACTACATATCAATAATTACCTTAAGTGTAAATGGAAAAAATTCTCCAACCAAAAGACATAGACTGGCTGAATGGATACAAAAACAAGACCCATAAATTGCTGTCTACAAGAGACCCCTTTCAGACCTAGGGACACATACAGACTGAAAGTGAGGGAATGGAAAAAGATATTCCATACAAATGAAAATCTGAAGAAAGCTGGAGTAGCAATTCTCATATCAGAAAAAATAGACTTTAAATTATTACAAGAGACAAAGAAGGACACTACATAAGGATCAAGGGATCAATCCAAGAAGAAGATATAACACTGTAAATATTTATGCACCTAATATAGGAACACCTCAATACATAAGGCAAATGCTAACAGCCATAAAAGGGGAAATCAACAGTAACAGAATAATAGTAGGAGACTTTAACCCATATTTTCTCCAATGGACAGATCAACCAAAATGAAAATAAATAAGGAAACACAAACATTAAATGATACATTAAACACTATGGACTTAATTGATATTTATAGGACATTCCATCCAAAAATAACAGAATACACTTTTTTCTCAAGTGCTCATGGGACATTCTCCAGGATAGATCATAATTTGGTCACAAATCAAGTCCTGGTAAATTTAAGAAAATTGAAATCATAGCAGGCATCTTTTCTGATGACAACGCTATGAGACTAGATATCAATTACAGGAAAAAAACCTGTAAAAGTACAAACACATGGAGGCTAAACAATACACTACTAAATAACCAGGAGATCACTGAAGAAATCAAAGGGGAAATCAAAAAAATACCTAGAAACAAATGACAATGAAAACACGATGACCCAAACCTATATGATGCAGCAAAAGCAGTTCAAAGAGGGAAGTTTATAGCAATACAATCCTACCTCAACAAACAAGAAACATCTCAAATAAACAACCTAACCTTATACCTAAAGCAATTAGAGAAAGAAGAACAAAAAACCCCAAAGTTAGCAGAGGGAAAGAAATTATAAAGATCAGATCAGAGGGCTTCCCTGGTGGTGCAGCTGTTGAGGGTCTGACTGCCGATGCAGGGGACATGGGTTCATGCCCCGGTCCAGGAATATCCCACATGCCGTGGAGCAGCTAGGCCCGTGAGCCATGGCTGCTGAGCCTGAGCACCTGGAGCCTGTGCTCCACAATGGGAGAAGCCGCAAGAGTGAGAGGCCCATGTACCGCCAAAAAAAAAATAGATCAGATCAGAAATAAATGAAAAAGAAATGAAGGAAATGGTAGCAAAGATCAGTAAAACTAAAAGATGGTTCTTTGAGAAGATAAACAAAATTGATAAAACATTAGCCAGACTCATCAAGGAAAAAAGGAAGAATACTCAAATCAACAGATTACAAATGAAAAAGGAGAAAGAGCAACAAACACTGAAGAAATACAAAAGATCATGAGAGATTACTACAAGTAGCTATATGCCAATAAAATGGACAACCTGGAAGAAATGGACAAATGCTAAGAAAAGCACAACCTTCCAGGAATGAACCAGGAAGAAATAGAAAATAAAAACAAACTAATTACAAACACTAAAATTGAAACTGTGATTAAAAATCTTCCAACAAACAAAAGCATAGGACCAGATAGGTTCACAGTCAAATTCTATCAAACATTTAGAAAAGAGCTAACACCTATCATTCTCAAACTCTTCCAAAATGTAGCAGGGGTGGAACACTCCAAAACACATTCTAAGAGGCCAACATAACCCTGATACCAAAACCAGATAAAGATGTCACAAAAAATGAAAATTATAAGCCAATATCACTGATGAATGTAGATGCAAAAATCCTCAAGAAAATACTGGCAAACAGAATCTGACAGCACTTTAAAAGGATCATCCACCATGATCAAGTGGAGTTTATCCCTGGAATGCAAGGATTCTTCAATATACCCAAATCAAACAATGTGATACACAATATTAACAATTTGAAGGATAAAAACCATATAATAATTTCAGTAGATGCAGAAAAAGATTTCAACAAAATTCAACACCAATTTATGATAAAAACTCTCCAGAAAGTAGGCATAGAGGGAACTTACTTCAACATCATAAAGGCCATATATGACAAACCAGCAGCTAACTTCATTCTCAATGGTGAAAAACTGAAACCATTTCCCCTAAGATCAGGTACAAGATAAGGTTATCTACTCTCACCACTATTAATCAACATAGTTTTGGAAGCTTTAGCCACAGCAATCAGAGATGAAAAAAATAAAAGGAATCCAAATCAGAAAAGAAGAAATAAAACTGTTACTCTTTGCAGATGACATGATAATATACATAGAGAATCCTAGATGCTACCAGAAAACTACTAGAGGTAATCAATGAATCTTGAAAAGTAGCAAGGTACAAAATTAATGCACAGAATTCTCTTACATTACTATACACTAATGATGAAAAACCTGAAAGAGAATTTAAGGAAACACTCCCATTTACCATTGCAACAAAAAGAATAAAATACCTAGGAATAAACCTACCTAAGGAGGCAAAAGGCCAGTATGCAGAAAACTATAAGAAACTGATGAAAGAAATTAAAGATGACACAAACAGATGGACAGGTATACCATGTTCTTGGATTGGAAGAATCGACATTGTGAAAATGAATATACTAACCAAAGCAGTTTACAGATTCAATGCAATCCCTATCAAACTACCAATGGCATTTTTCACAGAGCTAGAATAAAAAAATTCACAATTTGTATGGAAACACCAAAGACCCCAAATAGCCAAAGCAACCTTGAGAAAGAAAAATGGAGATGGAGGAATAAGGAACCCTGATTTCAGTCTCTAAAACAAAGCTACAGTAATGAAGACAGTATGGTACTGGCACAAAAACAGACATATAGATGATTGGAACAGGATAGAAAGCCCAGAGATGAACCCACACATATATGGTCATCTTATCTTTGTGAAAGGAGGCAAGAGTATACAATGGAGAAAAGAGAGCCTCCTCAGTAAATGGTGCTCAGAAAACTGGACAGCTACATGTAAAAGAATGAAATTAGAACACTCCCTAACACCATACACAAAAATAAACTCAAAATGAGTTAAAGACCTAAATGTAAGGCCAGACACTATAAAACTCTTAGAGGAAAACAAAGCCAGCACACTCTAAGACATAAATCACAGCAAGATCCTTTGGGACCCACCTCCTGGGGAAATGGAAATAAAAACAAAAATAAACAAATGGGACCTAATGAAACTTAAAACTTTTGCACAGCAAAGGAAACAATAAACAAGACGAAAAGATAACCCTCAGAATGGGAGAAAATATTTGCAAATGAAGCAACTGACAGAGGATTAATCTCCAAAATATACAAGCAGCACATGAAGCGCAATATCAAAAAAATAAACAACCCAATCCAAAAATGGGAAGAAGACCTAAATAGACATTTGTCCATAAAAGATACACAGATTGCCAACAAATACATGAAAGGATGTTCAACATCACTAATCATTAGAGAAATGCAAATCAAAACTACAATGAGGTATCACCTCACACCAGTCAGAATGGCCATCATCAAAATACCTACAAACAATAAATGCTAGAGAGGGTGTGGAGAAAAGGGAACCTTCTTGCACTGTTGGGAATGTAAATTGATACAACCACTATGGAGAACTATATGGAGGTTCCTTAAAAAACTAAAAATAGTACTACCATATGACCCAGCAATCCCACTACTGGGCATATATCCTGAGATAACCATAATTCAAAAAGAGACATGCACTACAATGTTCATTGCAGCACTATTTACAATAGCCAGGACATGGAAGCAACCTAAGTGTCCATCAACAGATGAATGGATAAAGAAGATGTGACACATATATACAATGGAATATTACTCAGTAATAAAAGTAAACTAAATTGAGTTATTTGTAGTGAGGTGGATGGACCTAGAGTCTGTCATACAGAGTGAAGTTAGTCAGAAAGAGAAAAACAAATACCATATGCTAACACATATATATGGAGTCTAAAAAAAAAAGGTTATGAAGAACCTAGGGGCAGGACAGGAATAAAGAAGCAGACGTAGAGAATGTACTTGAGGACATGGGGATGGAGAAAGGTAAGCTGGGACGAAGTGAGAGAGTGGCATGTTCATATATACACTACCAAATATAAAATAGATAGCTAGTGGGAAGAAGCTGCATGGCACAGGGAGATCAGCTCAGTGCTTTGTTACCACTTAGAGGGGTTAGATATGGAGTGTTTGAGGGAGAGGATATGGGGATATATGTATACGTATAGCTGATTCACTTTGCTATATAGCAGAAACTAACACAACATTGTAAAGCAATTATACTCCAATAAAGATGTTAAAAAAATGAGTAAATAAAACCGTTGGGAAAAAATAATAATAATTGATTTGATTACTGCATGTGTCTAATTTTCCAAGTAATTGGCATATGGCTTGACAACACAAAACTACAAATACAAACTTATGACAGCTTTCAACTTGTTTTACCCCCAAATTAATTTGTTTTCCACAGTTTTTTGTTAGAGGTTCATAACTTACATTGGTCTTGAAGCTGCTAAGTCATAATATAGTCAAAGAGGCAGCAAATCATTACAGTGTGGTTTAAATGTTTCCCCTCTAGTGCTTAATTTTAGACTCTCAAGAGTAAGAGTTTGGGAATTTTTTTAGATTTTCAGAGGTGTATAAAATATAGTAAGTTGAAAATTGTTCAAGAAAAACTGAATATTTACCCACTGATTTGCCAATATACCTAGTTTGATTATGATTATGTGCAGTAGATGACAACCACATCATTAACTCAAAATTTTTTTTAAATGCTATCTTTATCATATAAAAAGATTGAAAAAAACTACTAAGCAACACCTAGTAAAATCATTGCTTATAAGAAGAAGATTCTTTTCAGTGTCTGCGTACAGTATACACAGGTTAAACCCATCATGAAATAGATCCCAGACCTTTAAAAATAGATATTGAGTGCTTGTCTTACTTAAGCTTTTAAGTTTTGCTAAGCTCAGGATAAACTATTTACTGATCACATCACAACAATGTAGATATAGAACAGCTTTTCCTCTGAACCTTCTCCTTTGTGTCAGACATTACAAAATAAAGTTTATTAATTTAATCAGGTCATACATTTTTAAAGAACTAAGTTGCTATACCTTTTCAATTAAAGTTGTTCCTGTGGAGCTTAACAATAGAACAGCCATCTTAGTCTTGGGAAGTCCTTTCAAAATAAGGCCATCACACCCTTCCCCAGTGGAAAATTACCAGCAGTAACAAGTAGTTAGCATTCCTGGAAGATTGAGGTAGGACACACCCAGCCCTAACCACCATATGAGTGGAACATTAACCCAAGGGTGACCAGAGGGGACCACAAAAGAAGCCCAATTTCTCTGCCTCAGGGCAGACTCTCTCTTGGTCTCGCCCTCTGCTTCCTTGAGGTGTACTCAGTAAATCTCACTGTCTACCCTCCATTCTGACTGGGTTAATTTTTTACCACCAGCGTTGCCGGCTCCATCACCACATTCTGCCACAGGTTCAACATATCCTTAAGTCTTATAATTCTCTCATACATTATGAACTTTCAAACTGAAAAATAAACTGCTGAAAATTAAGTGTGTTAGTAATATTTTCTATTCTCATATGCCTTGAACTTTAAAAAAATTATCTGACAGTAATAAAATCTAAAATGAATAAGTATTTGGATAAGGGGCAATATTTTATAAATTTTTGAAATCTAGTGCAATTAAAATAATTGCAAAGCTAATTCTGGAAAATTGTCATTTATAATCAAAACCAACTCAATTTTAATTGTAGCCAGTGGCTAGAACCGTATAATAGCAATTGCAGTTGCACATTTGTCTCCCTGCTTCTATCACCAGTTGGAATGATTACTTGCCTTTCTGATTTGTATTTAAAACTCATAGAAACATCATTTACAAAGGCTTTCTAGTAAATGGCTTTCATTTTAAAACGTAAAGAGCTTTCTATTATTTGGAAAGAGTAGTTCTTTTATTTTCAATGTCAATAACCAACTCCCTGACAGATATCAACATAATAGTGTCAGTTCATAACTTTTTTCCAACCTTCCTGCTATAGAAATGTGAATTTCAAAGGCACTTTAAATAAAATTTTACCAATTTTTCTATAATTTAGTACTGAGCAGTACATTCAAGAAATCTTTCTGCTATTGCATACATAGTATATAAGCCATATCTTTAATGACTCCAAGTGAGAAGTCTGTATAAAAGACCCTTATCATTTAAAATATACAAACTTTGTATTCTGTCAGGGAAGTGTAGAGTTCTCAGACCATCTTTTATTAGGGAAGGACAGTTCATACCACTGGGAGAATAAAAATGGCAAGAATTCAAATATTTGAAAGTTGGAACTTTATTCTGTGAAGCAGGTTTGACCCAAGTAATGATGATTATTTTTTAATGAGTATTTTTTTAGTGACTAGAATTTAAGGAAAAATTGGTAGGCACTATGAACAGTATGGATAATAGTTACTGTCATTTAATTTTCAAGCTACCCAGTGTGTGGCTTTACATAGATTATTTTACATTCCATTTTTAGGTCTTTTAAAAATAAAGTATTTCCAAATGCAATTGCTATACTCCCATGCCTATAGGAAAATGGTACACAAACGTAAACAATGCATATGGAGAGGGCATTAAGGTAATTTGATGGTGAAGATAATGCAATATTATAAAAGATTAAGTTAAAAATTATAAAAATCTTAGGTCTTCCGAGTGATATGCATAAAGTCGTGACTTATAGCTGAGGATTAAATCCAGATAATCAAAAGGAAAAGATGTTAGCAGTTGCATGACCAGTTTGAATTGTCCAGCCAAGAAAATAATCACTGAGATTGAAGAATATTTTAAAATATGTTAGGGCTTCCCTGGTGGCGCAGTGGTTGAGTGTCCGCCTGCTGATGCAGGGGACACGGGTTCGTGCCCCAGTCTGGGAAGATCCCACATGCTGTGGATCGTCTGGGCCCGTGAGCCATGGTCGCTGAGCCTGTGCATCCAGAGCCTGTGCTCTGCAATGGGAGAGGCCACAACAGTGAGAAGCCCGCGTACTGAAAAAAAAAAAAAATCCTATGTCTTCTGGAAAAATATAGGAATGTTTTCACCTCTTAACATAAAAATGAAATGATATATTAGTTTTATAATATAACTTTTAAGTGTTCAAGTGAAACAGTGCTTAAGAGGATCTTTGGTTGCTTAGAAACTATGATTTGACTTAAATCATACTGAGATACACATAAAAATGACACAGTTCAGTAAAAGGAAGAATGTTCATTCAAATTCAAGGTTATTTAATGAAAGAACATTCATTAATGTTGTATTTAATGAACATTCATGCATAAAGCTAGTTTTTGAAAATTTTACAAAAGATATTAAATGATGACAATAGTCTTGAACAACGATGAAAGAGCATAATATAGTTTTCAAAGGATTTGTGAATACAAATGATATGAAAAGAACACATATATCTTACATAAATTAGAATTGTATATCACTAAGTATCAATAAGAACTTTTAAATTCCTGTTCAGCTGAAAATTTTATACATACAGGTGTATTAATATGACATTTTAAAATACATGTAGCTTGTGTCCCATTGTCAACACTCATTATCTGAATTATTTTGGCTAAACAAACTCAGCCAGTATAGTACTGAATTTCTCAGTTATGAAAAAATATTTTGGCAGTCTCTTAGTTTGCAAGAAGACTCAACTGGGGATATATTCTACTAAGTTCCGAATCTCTGCAGTTTTAAGTTTCCCAACAAGTGTAGAATTGTGACCTAAGTGTTATGATTTCAAGGATTGTGTAGTTTCCCTTATATATCAGGAAACTTCAAGTTGGAAAACTTAAGAGAAAAGATTCAATCATTTATCTTACCTTTCTTTTATGAAGTTTTGTGAATTTTATCTTAGTGTAATCAAATATTAACATGTTTGATTTTCTTTTTATAGAACCATTCTAACTATTAAATGAAGATTATGATTGCTGACCTCTTTCATTCATTTTGTTCTTTAAAAAATCCAATGGATCCAAACTCAAGTTCCTTCTTTTTAAAATCAACTTTAAAATTTTTATTTAACTACATATCTTTAACTATGTTTGAGGGGACAGATATAGAAGCACATGATTCTAATGAAAATATTTCAGTAGGAAAGGAGGGATTACATTTTTACAGTATTTTTATATCCACCATCTCCACTACTATTGTTCAGACTTGCTCTGTCTGCCTTGCCACTTTCGCATTTATTCTACCCATGGATTCAACAAAAAACTTTTAAAAACACATATCTGCTCACATAATATTCTATTTAAAATCTTTTTGCTGTATTCCCAATATAGGTAGAAAGAGATTATTCTCTCTTTTAACACACTGCCTGGTAGGTGCTTCCTGTGGTTCCAGCTTCATCTCTTTGCACTCTCCCTTTTCTCATCACACTGGACATCAGGATCCATGCCAGGTTCTCGGCATCATCAGGGATTCTGTCTTCCTTCTGCATCTCTCACTTCAACCCCTTACATGGCACAGATAATTTTTGTTCATTCTTTAGCTTTTAAATGTCATAAGACCCCCAAGGGTGGTCTACTTCCTTTTACCATAAACATCCAAATATCTGTGACCACTCATTCATAATATTCATAAAACTTACAGTAAGTTGTTAATTTTTTTTTTGTTTCTTCAACTGCATGTTCCATGACTGAGTCCTCATCATCTCTCATCACTTCATTTGTGCTATACCAACAGGTGATCCTTGACAAAATTTGATGTTCTTTATTTTGATAAAATTTAGCATCATGTTGGACAAATGCTTAATTTAGAAATTTTATCTGGGGGAAAAGAAAAAAAGCAACACTTTTTTCAAGTGTTGCCAGATAAAGAATATTTGGCAATAAAATTTACTTTAAAGTAAGGACCATGAAGTAACATAATTTTATGGCAATGGAGAGAAATCAGAATATACACTATCAACTTCTGAAATAGTACTCGATGAAAGATTTTTGTATAACTTTTAGATGATACTTATCAGCAATAATTTCATTTGCAACTTACGGGATACAATTCTGAATAAATCAATGGAGAAAACCAATTTATTTGTAAACTCTCAGTGTGTGTGTAATGATAATTTATGTCCAATGGGATAATTTCTTAAATAATTTTAAATAATCAAGTAACTAAAAGTTTTTTAGGTTTTAGATTAAATATTTAATTAAGGATAATGGATATGGCAGTGGAATTTATAAAGTGATAGTAGCAGTACAGAAGAAAGAAGAACAAAAAATATGGCACTAATCAATAAGGAAATGTAAATTGAAAATGAGGAAATGTGATTTGACCTATAAGGTATGAAAAATTTGAGTGGAGAGTAACACTGTGTTGTGTCAGTCATGGTACAATCTGCAGTTCAGAAAGATTCAAGATGTATTCCCAGCTCACAGCAAATGATGTGACTGTAGTGTTATTTGGAATTCAATAGTGTACAACTGCAGTTAAAACATACACACGCCAATTGATATTTTAACTGTATTGTATATTACTTTGATTTGTTTTGCATTTGGTAGGATAAATTATTCTTGAATTGACATGTATCTGATACATGTAAATGAACAAATTCCATTTTGTTTTTTCAATTATGACCCTTATTTTAAGTCTTAACATCTATCTTTCAAAAATACTTTAGGAATTAAGTTTATATAAATGAGGAAAATATTGCTAACTGTTTAAAGTGCTGTTGTTAATAGTCATTTCTATGTAAATATCATCAGGTTTCAAATCTACAATCAGCAAATGAACAGGTGTGTATTTATGTTATAAAAGAAAAAGATTTGCATTAATGTTTCAAGTCTCTGTAAAGTTATATTAATTTGGATCTTATAGAACTGATAAAATATCATATTTTAAATAAGTATTTATTAGTTTACACATTTATATTATCCTCCAGATAAAGAATTAATGTGTTATGAGTACATCATCAGTATTTTTTTGTTGATGATAGCAGAATATAAACTACCTCCAAGTCATAATTTAAGAATATCACTCTTGTAGCTCATATAGTACTGGCAATTGAGCAATGAGTAGTGCAACAATAAAGAATAGTGAACTAAGCCTTTATGAATACCAGAAAATAATGATACATTTTCTATTTGGAATCCCATTTGGAACCGATGCCTCACATCAAGTGGTTCAAAACACCCTACTCAGCCAAACTACAGATGCAACCAGAGAAAAGACAATTGCCAAATAGGGTATAGGTAGAGATTTGATATAGATCAAAATCTATATCAAAATATCAAAACGTAATTTTCAGAATGGCAAAATCATCATTCAGGCAAATATAAAAGGAACATGTGCTAAAATTTTTAACACATCATTTAATGAGGGAAACTCAGAAGCTAGTTATATTTGTAGAAGGATTAAATTGCTAATTGCTAAGGTAGATGGCAAATTAGATAATGTCCCACATGCCATGTGATTTGGTATTGTTCATTACAATGGACAGAAATAATATGTATCTCTATCAGACTAAAATCAACACTTAACAGGCGATGTTAACTGGGGGCTGGGGGGTGGAGGAGATAGGGTGAGGTTGGTAAAAGGATAAAAGTGTACAAATTTTCAGCTATAAGATGAATAAAGTCTGAGGATCTAATGTAAAATTGTGGTGACTATAGTTGCTAACACGCTATTATATAATTGAAATTTGTTAAGACAGTAGAACTTAAATGTTCTCACGTGTGTTTGTGTGTGTGTGTGTGTGTGTGTGTGTGATGATGGATGTATTAATTAACTAGATGAGGGAAATCCTTTAACAATGTATACGCAATCAAATAACCATGAAGTGTACTTTAAATGTCTTACAATTTTAAATGTCAGTTATACCTCAAAAAAACTGAGTTAATAAAAAAAAAGTAGATTCCTAGATACACACACACACACAGAAAAAGTGATATCAGTAAGTCTTAGATATTTAATCAATTATAAACAAAGAGATGACCTAATACTTTTCCTTAGACAATACATATGGAAGCAAAGCCCCCATATAAAGAAAGGATTCCCATCGTTCTGTCTTATTTCCAAGTGTCAAACAAATTTTCTTGATAAGAGAACTGAAAGTAGTGGAATTCCATAGTCTTTACTGGAAGAAAAAAGTATACCATATTCCCTAAAACAAAACAAAACAATACAGTTTATTGTGGATGGTGTGAGAAGACACAGACATAATCGACTAAGATGGCTTGACTCTGAGGATGCTTTGAGGAGCTGAGCATGAAGCGATGTACATAAGTCTCAGGGAATCATTTTGCAATTTGAAGTTAAAGCAAACATGCTTAGAATTTGAGTTGTTTTATGATGGAACAAGCTGTAGTGAAAGCTAGGACAAGTAGTGAAATCACTACTAATGAAGGCCCAAAAGATATGCATTTGTGGAGTCTGATAAAATGTTTTTCTAATTTCTGGGTAAAATCTCACTTTCTGTAAATCCATGCTTTTTAATTCCAAAGAAAAAAAGTGTGTGGCATTAGCTTGACTCTTTCTTATGTAATTTATACTCTATCAAATTACTCTTTCTGTATTTGAATTCATTATTATAATTGTTTACTTTTCTTTCCTTGTTAAGATGTCATCCATTGCTCTGCACACTTTTTTTTGTCTGTTATTTTTTATGTTAAGTGAGTATGTGTGCTAGTTATGAAAACTTGGTACCTGGATAATTGCCCCAAGGCACAGGGGATTATGCTGTAAATATTTCAGAAATGGTATGTAATCTAATGTAAAAAACTCTATGGAAAGTAAATCTTATGTAGAAAAAATATCCTTACAAGAGTACAATGGACGTATGTACTTTGGGGCTTATAAGTCTTTAAAAGGCATATATACTGGTTTTCATGGCTGTTTAGGTGTAAAGGTAGGTGATGGTAACGTTTATAGGCCTGAGGTTTGTGAGACAGTCAACATTAAGAAGAGGAAATTACATTTGATTCAAAAGACAATAAAATACTAAATGACTAATTCAGACAGCATAATCCTGCAGGTTCAGGCTGCAGATAAGATTACATTTACCTGATAAAGTAAACCACTATACTGGTCATGATTATATATAATGTGCAATTCCATTAACCTGGCATATAGTTCCTAAAAGCACTTTTTTTGGTATGAAATTCCTAACAATGTGCCTTTACCTGCTTTAATTGTTTATATATGTGACCTGTAATAAGACTGTAATGTCATCATTTTTATTCTCTAGAGTGTTTAGGATTTTGAGTTGCATGTTAAAAATATTTATAGATTCTATTGAATAGCTCAGAAATTGAGGAAATAAGGGTTACTGAATTTTATATTTTAAATTAATCAAGCTGTAAAGATTTGTAAGGCTTTTGACCAAACAAAAGCTACTCTGAATGTTAATGAAACTTGTTTGAAAAGTACTCCCCAGGAACTGATAATCAGGAATCTTTTCCCTTTCACACAATTATATATCCTGATTTTAATATTATAATTTTGTTTCTGCCTGATTAGATATTTTCTGTATAAGCTGGTATTTTCACTACATTTAGTCACATGGAATATTTTCCTGGAGGATATTGTTTGTTTACTTTTAATTTCATTTATTAATTCTTCCTTCTTCACTAAAACAAAATAATTTCGAACACTTGTCACTATGTGTACTCTAAATCACAATCCCCTCTATGATCCAAAATATTTTTTCCTTGTTTCTTTTAATTAACTAATATGTCAGTCAGAGTTGCACTGCATGTGTTTTTACCCATTATCACTGTCTGTATAGACTTTTAGTTTAATCTGTATGTATATTACATTTACCTAATTCTTTGGTAAGTGTAGGTTTTTGTGTCTACGCAAGGGTAGGAAAGTATTTAGAAAATCTATGCTTTCCTCATGAAGTCTTTTATAAAACCTTTTAAAATCTTAAGAAGAACAATACTGCCATCTTAAGGCAACTTTATTTTTTTAGAAATATCACAAACTTTTGTTACACATTTTAAGTGTTTATTCCACGTTTTCATATACTATGTATAACCCAAAATAATTTGAAAGAAATAACCTAATTTATCATAGGGGGGAGGTCAGTATATATGTGATTTTGGAGAAGGGGGCACATTCAATCAAGCACACATCTTGGTAGAAGGTTACTGTTAGTCACAGGGAATGGATATTTCAGTTAATAATTTTAGTGCTTTTCTAACTATGAGAAGATGCAAGAATTTGGGTCCCTAAAATTTTCTCCTGAAAATATCTAACTATTTGAAGGCCTGTTCTACCAGTTTTCACAGAGCACAGAGTGCTTCATTCTTGATCTCAGCCCTGAGTTCCTTTCAGGGTATGCTGAAAGACAGCAACTGCAGTGGCTAGTGACTTAATTCTTACAGAGCCAGTGGTGAGCAACATCCTTTAGTTGGCATCATTAAGTAACCTGATGAGTATATAACACTTCATTTTACCATCTTTATCTATTAGTCTACAAATATTCTATGCTTCTTTCATAAGGCACACTCACTTTTCCCTGAACATATCTTCACTTGGTTCCTTTTATCCTCCATTTGTAATAATGTTTCTTATATTTTGAAAAACCTCTTCTCTCTTTGCTAGTAGAGATCCTGATAATCCTTCATAATTCAGCATAATTGCTATATCCTCTATATAGTCTTCTGTCTTTATAGTCAAACCTGTTAAAGTAAATTCCACTTTTTAAAAATTTGCTTATTATACTTTGAATCTCTGCTACATCATCAATAATGTTTGCAATGAGATACGATAATTAGATTTGTTAGGAAAAGCAATGAGTTTTATTCATAATTGTACTCTACATTTTCTAATATGGAGCTCTGCATATATTTTCATGACTAGCATACTGGATTTGTAATAAAAAATACAAGTACTGAAACTTGAATTTTATCTCTTTTTTGTCTGTGTGACTCTAGAGAAAATTACTTAATTTCTCCAATCTTCTGTTTCCTTAAGTAAGGGACAAAGGCAATATTTTTCTCAATGACGCCACATAGTGGTTACCAGAAATACAATTGTTAAAATACTCAATTTATAAATATATGCTGTTATTATTAATGATCAATTGACTACTCTTCTGTCTCACTCCTTAAGTACACATCTTCACTCTTCCACATCCTAAGAAACATCTTCAGAATACTTTCTAAATCACATATCCCCTCTTCCTCTTGAGTCTTTTCCTCTCAACTAGATCTTCATTAATCTATATATGTATCATATCTATCCTAAATGACCTTCTGTCAGAGTGCTCACAACTCTTACAAATATTGTTGATAAATTATTTTTCTTAAAGCAGTTCTGAATCTCAATTTTCTGTTAAAAAAATCTGTCATGAATATCAATTGCTTATGCAATCAACTATAAAAACTTTAGCTCAACAGCCAAAAACTTTAAAATATGAACTTAAGTTGAATAGCTATTGAAAAATAACACAAACTTCCTAATGTTTTTACTTTATTCTTGCTGTTTTCTTTCCAGAAATGTATTCTCTATGTCTCATATATGTTCAATGCTTAACCTAAATAGATTTTTCTACATACTAATATTTCCGTCAGAAATTTTTTTTTCCTTTTCAAATTTCTAGAATTCCTTATTTCTTATTACTGTAAGACATTTCTACCTGTATTTTCATATTACAGCTCTTTATGTGCATGGATTTTCTCCTTTACCAAATGTATTTTCCACATTTCTATAGTGACAATACTGTGTTTTGTATATGAGAAGTGCCCCACTTCAAAGAATTAAAAAGTTAAGTTAGTCTAAAATCAAGTAAACTGCATTGCAGTAGAATGCATTTAGGAACTTTATATTTTCAAGTGAAAGATGGAAAATTAGCTCAGAAGTTTATTAAATATGAGCCCTGTGTTGCCTGTGAACTTGCTCTATCTACCTAATCTATCTATCTAAAACTAGGGACAAATAGTAAAAGTTCTTGTCGCAAAAGTGTTTGAACATTTTCCTTCCCTTCCCTTCAACCCCTCCTCCTCTTCGCCTCCTCCTTCTCCTCTTACCTCTCCTTCTTCCATTTTCTTTTTCCTCCTTCTCTTCTTCTTTTGCTGTCATTCGCGGTTGTACACCTAGCACTAAGACCTTGAAGGGCATTTAGTAAATACCAATATATATGTTGAATGAACTCTTCCCTGAAAGCTATGAGTTCTTGAATGTCCTCTAAAATATTAAACTCTGAGAATGACATAATGAAATGCATATTCAGAAAACTCTTTGGCAGTATATTAGACATAGGCAAACCTAAAAAGCAGAAAGACATGTTAGGTACTCTTTCTCAATTGTGGTAGAAAGTAATGAGGGCCTGAATAAAAAAAATGACTGGGTATGGGATTGACCATTATTATAGGTAACAAGAAAGTAGAAGCATGGTTATGTGACTGATTACATGAGATTGAATAGGTGAAAAGATAAACTCCAGGACATATCTGTCAGGTCTTTGGCTTGAGCAACCAAGTTGATGACACTCTTGATCCCTAAGATAAGCAAAGAAAGAGGAACCTGCTGGGTCTGTAAATGTTAAATTTAGTTTGGGGTATATCTGGGTGTAAAACTTTCACAATGACCTAGTGACACTTTGAAGACAGACTAACATTGGTATGTGGATTGAGTTCATTGACCTACTTGGAAGTTTTAGAATCTTTCCCGTTAAATGATAATAACAATAATTTATTAATAACAGTCTTACAGTCCAATTGGCTCTTCAAGAAACAGAGTAAATGAAATGAGGTTTATAATTTTTTCAGTGATTTCAGAGTCTTCCTGCTTATATCTTCCTGAAGTTTGATTTTTAGAGTATGTAAAATACTTTTTAAATGTTTGGGTATATTGGATTATATTTGTAGTTTTTTTTGTGTGTGAACATTTTATACGCCAGAATATATACCTTTGATTTTTAGTACCCACAAAGATGCCTTGTATATAAAAATGTATTTGTTTATGTCTGATATCAAAGCTAAAGAACTTTCCATAAAGTCTTATTTTCTCTAAAATTCTTTAATTTAATGTATAATAATCAAACATATTCTACTTGTTTATTCTCCAAGTTATTACCTCTAGTTTGTAGACAAAAATATGCCAACATAAGTGTTTTGAGAGCTGAGTTTATGTTGATGATTGTACCTCAGTGATGTTGATAGTGGGTCTGTGCTGTCATAGTGTCAGGAATGTTATGAGAAGGGATACTTTAAAAGTATTAAAGGCCTTGCTTTGGGGAGGGACTTGGAGGGTAGTGGTCTCACAGTGATCTGTAGAGCCCACAAAATGAATGAGTTCGAATACAGTCCTAGGGATAAATACATAATTGAGGTTTAATATTGATAGTCAGACTTGAAAAATAGCAGAAAGAATAAATTAGGTTCAGCATACAATTAATGGTACATCAGCAAAGACCTATACCTATACCTATACGTAATGATTTCTCTTTTACTTTGTTTTAAATGGATTTTATGCCAGTTAAATAACTCCACTGTAACACCACAGCTATAAAACATTGACCTCTGAACCAAATATTTTAGATATAAGAAAAAATACTCATGAGATCTTTCATTTAAAAAAAAAAAGATTTCATTCTGGTGGAGGCTTCAAGAAATAAATTAGAGTCTAGTTTGGCCACTAAATTAAAGATAACATTCTCTGGACAGTAGAATCTATCCACAACCATAATCCATAAAACTCCTCTAGCAGTTTGAATGTTATAAATGGAATTTGTAATCATTCCAGCAGACTCACCTGAAGAATGAATATCAGTTCCAAATCTTTCAAAACTATATTCTCATATAGGAAGCGGGGAGGGGGATCATAGGTGTAATATTTTGCTATCTACTTGATTTCCCTGAAGTCAGAACTAACTACTGGATAATATTCTTTAAAACATATCATATACACACAGTGGTGGAATGTTGGTAATGTGTCAATTAATGAGAATTTATAATTGAAATAGCATTGCCACAATAGTCATTATCTTTTCCATTCTAATCCATTGCTTGCCTATCTGCCTGAGTGCCATCTCTAGATCTAGACAGTAGTTTTAGTGTATTCAGAGCTACTAAATTCCAAATTGAATTCAGTCTGTTTAAAGAGATTTCTTCTCATATATCCTATGCTTCTTGCTTCTTCTTTTTGTATGCATTTGTCTATATTGAGTGCACCACTGCCTGAAACAATCAAGTGCAACTTTAGCACATAGATGACACTCAAATAAGCATTTAAAATCTAAGGTAACCAAATGGTTGTTACCTCCAGAAATTGTCAGTTGATGTGAATTTCAGGTAGGAATTATTATCATATATTTGAAATCCATGCCTTGTAAGTCAACATTAAGATTGACTGTATCCAATGGATCATTTAAGACTGCCTGTGATTATTCAGCTTTATTATTAGTCACTGGATCCACCTCTTGATCTGCAATATTTTCAAAGTCACAACATAAATTTCCTCATATGATATAAATACAATATGATATTTATATTGGGAAGAGTCACTATCTAACTGAATTGTTTATTTTTATTTATTGGGAAAAAACAAGGAAGATAAGTGTATTTATGAAAAGAGAATTAAGAAATAATACTAAAAGTAAGTAGCCCACTTGTCTGCTTTTGGGCAGACTGCCACCTCAGAACAGTCAGTTAGCTCTGATTTTCCAGAATAAACTCTAAGTGGTTTTCTTTTAAAATAACAATATGTACCTGAACTTCTGAGGCTACAATTAAGTGATAGAGTATTTAATTTCAAAGAGGAACTATTTTCAGACTTGTGCTACTAGAAAGACATCCTAGGCCATTCATTAGGTTACTATAAAAGAAATTCCAAGTTAACACTCTACTGACAAAATTATGAAATAATTTTATTCTTACCACTAATTTGCTATTCTTTCTGCAAAATAGATTATTCTTTTATGCCAAAACTAATTTTAAAGCTTTATGGTAATTATAGTTTACTATTAATAATATGGATAGAATTTCTTAATGTGAGTTAACATTTTAATTAAATATTTTCATGATTGTATTAAAATCCTTAAGTTGGGAGAGCTTCAAGGTGGTGGAAGAGTAAGATGTGGAGATCACCTTCCTCCCCACAAATACATCAGAAATACATCTACATGTGGAACAACTCATACAGAACACCTAGTGAACACTGGCAGAAGACCTCAGACCTCCCAAAAGTCTAGAAACTCCCTACATACCTGGGTAGGGCAAAAGAAAAAAACAGAGACAAAAGAATAGGGATGGGACCTTCACTAGTGGGAGGGAGCTGTGAAGGAGGAAATGTTTCCAAACACTAGGAAGACCCTTCATGGGTGGAGACTGCGGGTGGTGGAGGGGGGAAGTTTCAGAGCCATGGAGAAGAGTGAAACAACAGGGGTGCAGAGGGCAAAGCAGAGAGAATCCTGCACAGAGGATCAGTGCCGACAGAGCTCACCAGCCTGAGAGACTTTTCTGCTCAACCACTGGGGCAGGTGGGGGCTGGGAGCTGAGGCTTGTGCTTCAGAGGTCAAATCTCAGGGAGAGGACTGGGGTTGGATGCCTGAACACAGCCTGAAGGGGGCTAGTGCACCACAGCTGGCCAGGAAGGAGTCCAGCAAAAAGTATGGAGCTGCTAAAGAGGCAAGAAACATTTTCTTGCCTCTTTGTTTCCTGGTGCGTGAGGAGAGGGGACTAAGAGCGCTGCTTAAAGGAGGTCCAAAGATGGGCGTGAGCAGCGGCTATCAGCACGGACCATAGAGAATGGCATGAGACACTAAGGCTGCTGCTGCAGCCAACAAGAAGCCTCTGTGCAAGCACAGGTAACTATCCACACCTCCACTCCTGGGAGACTGTGCAGCCAGGAACTGCCAGGGTCCTGTGATCAGAGACAACTTCCTGGGGAGAACACACGGCACGCCTCAGGCTGGTGCAACGTCACGCTGGCCTCTGCCGTCGCAGGCTCCCCCTGCGTTCCATACCCCTCCCTCCCCCTGGCCTGAGTGAGCCAGAGCCCCTGAATCATCTGCTCCATTAACCCCGTCCTGTCTGAGCGAAGAACAGTTGCCCTCAGGTGACCTACACACAGAGGCGAGGCCAAATCCAAAGCTGAACCTCAGGAGCTATGTGAAAAAAGAAGAGAAAGGGAAATCTCTCCCAGTAGCCTCAGGAGCAGTGGATTAAATCTGCATAATCAACTTGATGTACCCTTCTTCTGTGGAATACCTGAATAGACAAAAAATCATCCCAAATAGAGGAGGTGGACTTTGGGAGCAATGATATATATATATATATATATATATATATATATATATATATATATATATATATATATTATCCCCTATTTCTCTTTTTGTGAGTCTGTATGTGTATGCTTCTTTGTGTGATTTTGTCTGTATAGCTTTGCTTTTACCATTTGTCCTAGGGTTCTGTCTGTCCGTTTTTTTTTTTTTTTTACTATACTTTTTAGCACTTGTTATCATTGGTGGATTTCTTTCTTGGTTTAGTTGCTCTCTTCTTATCTTCTTGCATTTTTTTATTATTTAAATTTTTTTTAATAATTATATTTTATTTTAATAACTTTTTTATTTTATCTTCTTTCTTTCTTCTTTCTTTCTTTCTTTCTTTCTTTCTTTCTCTCTCTCTTCTGTCCTTCCTTCCTTCCTTCCTTTCTTTCTTTTCCTCCTTTTTATTCTGAGCCCTGTGGATGACAGGGTCTTGGTGCTACAGCCAGGTGTCATGGCTGTGCCTCTGAAGTGAGAGAGCCATGTTCAGGACATTGGTCCACAAGAGACCTCCCAGCTCCACCTAATATCAAATGGTGAAAATCTCACAGCGATCTCCATCTGAACACTAAGACCCAGCTCAACTCAATGACAAGCAAGCTACAGTGTTGGACACCCTATATGAAACAAGTAGCATGACAGGAACACAACCACACCTATTATCAGATAGGGCTGCCTAAAATCATAATAAGTCCACAGACACCTCAAAACACACCGCCAGACATGGACCTGCCCAGCAGAAAGACAAGATTCAGCCTCATCCACCAGAACACAGACACTGGTCCCCTCCACCAGGAAGCCTACACAACCCACTGAACCAACTTTAGCCAATGGGGACAGACACCAAAAACAATGGGAACTAAGAAACTGCAGCCTGTGAAAAGGAGACCCCAAACACAGTAAGTTAAGCAAAAAGAGGAGACAGAAAAAAACACAGCAGATGAAGGAGCAAGGTAAAAATCCACCAGACCTAACAAATGAAGAGGAAATAGGCAGTACACCTGAAAATGAATTCAGAATAATGATAGTAAAGATGATCCAAAATCCTGGAAATAGAATGGAGAAAATAAAACATACGTTTAACAAGGACCTAGAAGAACTAAAGAGAAAACAAACAGTGGTGAACAACACAGTAAATGAAATTAAAAATTCTCTTGGAGGGATCAATAGCAGAATAACTGAGGCAAAAGAACGGATAAGGGACCTGGAAGATAAAATAGTGGAAATAACTACTGCAGAGCAGAGAAAAGAAAAAAGAAGGAAAAGAAATGAAGACAGTCTCAGAGACCTCTGGGAAAACATTAAATGCACCAACATTTGAATTATATGGGTCCCATAAGAAGAAGAGAAAAAGAAAGTGACTGAGAAAATATTTGAAGAGATTGTAGTTGAAAACTTCCCTAATATGGGAAAGGAAATAGTTAATCAAGTCCAGGAAGCACAGAGAGTCCCATACAGGATAAATCCAAGGAGAAACACCCCAAGACACATATTAATCAAACTATCAAAGATTAAATACA
Source organism: Delphinapterus leucas (assembly GCF_059928025.1). Taxonomy (NCBI): domain Eukaryota; kingdom Metazoa; phylum Chordata; class Mammalia; order Artiodactyla; family Monodontidae; genus Delphinapterus; species Delphinapterus leucas. The sequence continues at coordinate 36,337,254 of NC_143146.1, read as the reverse complement.
AAGAAAAAATTATTAAAAGCAGCAAGGGGAAAAAAAAACAAGTAGCATACAAGGGAATCCCCATAAGGTTAACAGCTGAACTTTCAGCAGAAATCCTGCAAGCAAGAAGGGAGTGGCAGGGCATACTTAAATTGATGAAGGGGAAAAAACTACAACCAAGATTACTCTACCCAGCAAAGACTTCGTTCAGATTTGACAGGGAAATTAAAACCTTTACAGACAAGCAAAAGCTGAGAGAATTAAGTACCACCAAGCCAGCTTTACAACAAATGCTAAAGAGACTTCTCTAGGTAAGAAACACAAGAGGGAAAGACTGACAATAACAAACCACAAACAATTAAGAAAATGGTACTAGGAACATATATATCGATATTACCTTAAATGTAAATGGATTAAATGCTCTAACCAAAAAACATAGACTGGCTGACTGGATACAAAAACAAAACCCATGTATACTCTGTCTACAAGAGACTGACTTCAGACATAGGGAAACATACACACTGAAAGTGAGGGGATGGAAAAAGCTATTCCATGAAAATGGAAATCAAAAGAAAGCTGGAGTAGCAATTCTCATGTCAGACAAAATAGACTTTAACACAAAGACTATTACAAGAGACAAGGAAGGACACTGCATAATGATCAAGGATAAATCCAAGAAGAAGATATAAAAATTGTAAATATTTATGCATCCAACATAGGAGCACCTAAATACATAAGGCAAATACTAACAGCCATAAAAGGGGAAATCAACAGTAACACAATTATAGTAGGGGACCTTCACATCCCACTTTCACCAATGGACATATAATCCAAAATGAAAATAAATAAGGAAACACAAGCTTTAAATGATACATTAAGCAAGATGGACTTAATTGATATTTATAGGACATTCCACCCCCCAGAAAACCAGAATACACTTTCTTCTCAAGTGCTCATGGAACATTCTCCAGGAGAGATTATATCTTGGTCACAAATCAAGCCTTGGTAAATTTAAGAAAATTGAAAACCTATCAATATCTTTTCCAACAACAATGCAATGAGACTAGATATCAATTACAGGAAAAGATCCATAAAAAATACAAACACATGGGGGCTAAATGATACACTACTTAATAACTGAGAGATAACTGAAGAAATCAAAGAGGAAATCAAAATAACTAGAGACAAATGACAATGAAAACACGATGAACGAAAACCTATGGGATGCAGCAAAAACAGTTGTAAGAGGGAAGTCTATAGCCATACAATCCTACCTTAAGAAACAAGAAATATCTCAAATAAATAACCTAACCTCACACCGAAAGCAATTAGAGAAAGAAGAACAAAAAAACCCCAAGTTAGCAGAAGGAAAGAAATAATAAAGATCAGATCAGAAATAAATGAAAAAGAAATGAAGGAAATGATAACAAAGATCAATAAAGCTAAAAGCTGGTTCTTTGAGAAGATAAACAAAATTGATAAAGAATTAGCTAGACTCATCAAGAAAAAAAGGGAGAGGACTCAAATCAATAGAAATAGAAATGAAAAAGGAGAAGTAACAAATGACACTGCTGAAATACAAAGGATCATGAGACATTACTACAAGCAACTGTATGCCAATAAAATTGACAACCTAGAAGAAATGGAAAAATTCTTAGAAAAGCATAACCTCCCAAGACTGAAAGAGGAAGAAAAGAAAATATGAACAGACCAATCACAGCACTGAAATTGAAACTGTGATTTAAAATCTTCCAACAAACAAAAGCCCAGGACCAGATGGCTTCACAGGTGAATTCTATCAAACATTTAGAGAAGAGAAAACACCTATCCTTGTCAAACTCTTCCAAAATATAGCAGAGGGAGGAACACTCCCAAAATCAGTCTATGAGGCCACAATCACCCTGATACCAAAACCAGACAAAGATGTCACAAAGAAAGAAAACTACAGGCCAATATCACTGATGAACATAGATGCAAAAATCCTCAACAAAATACTACGAAACAGAATCCAACAGCACATTAAAAGGATCATACACCACGATCAAGTGAGGTGTATCCCAGGAATGCAAGGATTCTTCAATATACGCAAATCAATCAATGTGATACACCATAGTAACCAATTGTAGGAGGAAAACCATATGATCATCTCAATAGATGCAGAGAAATATATCAACAAAATTCAACACCGATTTATTATAAAAACGCTCGAGAAAGTAGGCATAGAGGGAAATTACGTCAACATAATAAAGGCCATATATGACAAACCCACAGCCTACATCATCCTCAATGGTGAAATACTGAAACCATTTCCACTAAGATCAGGAACAAGACAAGGTTGCCCACTCTCAGCACTATTATTCAACATAGTTTTGGAAGTTTTATCCACAGCAATCAGAGAAGAAAAAGAAATAAAAGGAATACAAATTGGAACAGAAGCACAGCTGTCACTATTTGCAGATGACATGATACTATACATAGAGAATCCTAAAGATGCTACCAGAACTACTAGAGCTAACCAGTGAATCTGGTAAAGTAGTAGGATACAGAATTAATGCACAGAAATCTCTTGCATTCCTATAGACTAATGATGAAAAATATGAAAAGTGAAATTAAGAAAACACTCTAATTTACCATTGCAACAAAAAGAATAAAATACCTAGGAATAAACCTACCTAAGGAGAAAAAAGACCTGCGTGCAGAAAATTATAAGACACTGATGAAAGAAATTAAAGATTATACAAATAAATGGAGAGATACACCATGTTCTTGGATTGGGTGTATCAACTTTGGAAAATGACTATACTACCCAAAGCAATCTACAGATTCAATGCAATCCCTATCAAAGTACCACTGGCATTTTTCACAGAACTAGAAACAAAAATTTCACAATTTGTATTGAAGCACAACAGACGCCAAATAGTGAAAGCAGTCTTGAGAAAGAAAAATGGAGCTGGAGGAATCAGGCTCCCTGACTTCAGACTATACTACAAAGCTACAGTAATCAGGACAGTATGGTACTGGCACAAAAACAGAAATACAAATCAATGGAACAGGATAGAAAGCCCAGAGATAAACCCACACACATATGGTCACCTTATCTTTGATAAAGGAGGCAGGAACATACAGTGTAGAAAAGACAGCCTCTTCAATATGTGGTGCTGGGAAAACTGGACAGCTACATGTAAAAGAATGAAATTAGAACACTCCCTAACACCATACACAAAAATAAATTCAAAATGGATTAAAGATCTAAATACAAGGCCAGACACTATCAAACTGTTAGAGGAAAACATAGGCAGAACACTCTATGATATAAAACACAGAAAGAACCTTTCTGACCCACCTCCTAGAGAAATGGAAATAGAAACAAAAATAAACAAATGGGATCTAATGAAATCTAAAAGCTTTTGCACGGCAAAGGAAAGTATAAACAAGATGAAAAGAGAACCCTCAGAATAGGGACAATATTTGCAAATGAAGCAACTGACAAAGGATTAATCTCCAAAATTTACAAGCAGCTCATGCAGCTCAATATCAAAACAACTAACAACCCAATCCAAAAAATGGGCAGAAGACCTAAATAGACATTTCTCCAAAGAAGATACACAGACTGCCAATAAACACATGAAAGAATACTCAACATCATTAATCATTAGAGAAATGCAAATCAAAAATACAATGAGAAATCATCTCACCCCAGTCAGAATGGCCATCATCAGTAAATCTACAAACAATAAATTCTGGAGAGGGTATGGAGAAAATGGAAACCTCTTGCACTGTTGATGGGAATGTAAATTGATACAGCCACTATGGAGAACAGTATGGAGGTTCCTTCAAATACTAAAAATAGAACTACCATACGACCCAGCAATCCCACTACTGGGCATATACCCTGATAAAATCAGAATTCAAAAAGAGTCATGTACCACCATATTCATTGCAGCTCTCTTTACAATAGCCAAGATATGGAAGCCACCTAAGGGTCCATCAATCGATGAATGGATAAAGAAGATGTTGCACATATACACAATGGAATATTACTCAGCCATAAAAAGAAGCAAAATTGAGTTATTTGTAGTGAGGTGGATGGACCTGGAGTGTGTCATACAGAGTGAAGTAAGTTAGAAAGAAAAAAACAAATACTGTATGCTAACACACATTTATGGAATCAAAAAAAAAAAAAAGGTCATGAAGAACCTGGGGTCAAGGGGGGAATAAAGACACAGACCTACTAGAGAATGGACTTGAGGATATCTGGAGGGGGAAGGTTAAGCTGGGACAATGTGAGAGAGTGGCATGGACATATATACACTACCAAATGTAAAATAGATAGCTAGTGGGAAGCAACCACATAGTACAGGGAGATCAGCTTGGTGCTTTGTGACCACCTGGAAGGGTGGGATAGGGAGGGTGGGAGGAAGGGAGATGCGAGAGGAAAGAGATATGAAGATATATGTATATGTGTAACTGATTCACTTTGTTATAAAGCAGAAACTAACACACCATTGTAAAGCAATTATCCTCCAATAAAGATGTTAAAAAATAAAAATCCTTAGGTTGACCAGCTAAGGTTAATTCTTAATTCCGGATATTAGCCAATCGTTTAAAATAGCTAAATAATTGCACAAAAATCTGCCTGAACTTGCATTCTTCTAGTCAATCATTAGTTACACCTCTGTAGTCCTTGAAACTAGATAAAGGGCTTCTTTGAGTAGATTATATTTACTATATAAAAACAGTATGTTTCTTCTTGACCTCATATTTTCTTATTTTTAAAACATGTTCCTTCATTTTTAAATTTAATTTTCTTTTAAATGTAACATGAAAGAAACTGGTCTGAAATTCTTCTCTCTCTCCTGTCACAGGATAAGACCAATCTTGTCATGTCTGCTTCCTGCAGCATTGATAAGATATATTTTATGACAGTTTTATATTTTGCTTTTCTTAACCAATTGCTTTTACCATATATAGTTACCTGTTACCATGACACAATTAAGACACAAAATCCTAGTCATTGTTATTTCTGTATACTAACAAGATAAGCCTTGTTTTCCTTCCAAAATATCAATCAATAGTAGCCTTGCTATTTAGGATTATTCTCTGCTGTGCATTATTGCTCAGAGGGAGTGCTAGTTTTAAAATCATGTTCAGGGACCTTATGCTGACATAATGATATTGAATCTTGATGGATTGGTATCATGTAAAAACTTGAATTGCAAAAAGTCTGGACAGAATTGAAATATAAATATCATGACATTATGATGTATGAATTTATCATCAGGGAAAACACAGTTACCTGGTAAGAATTTTATTACAGTTCCATTCTAAATGATAGAGGATTGGATTTCATTATTATAATTTTATTCCTCTTTATTTACATTTAATCCACTTCATTTATATAAAATATCTTACATGGGAAAGTGGCTATTTTAAATTTGCCATGGGTTAATGCATTTGTATGACTTTATTTTGGTATTACTATTCTGTTTGAAATTTTTAAATGTTCATTGTTTATGAGAATGTAGAGTTTAAAAAAATTTAACAAATTATTGGAAGCACAAAATCATGTGTAATTTCAGCTTTAGCCCTCAAACCAAATATTTTCCCCCTAAAATTTTGATGAAGAAATAGAGTACAAGTTCATTGTCTCTCTCTCTCTCCTTTCTTTCCCCCTCCACATTTAGCCTTAATTTGTAGATAGAAGTTTCTCATTTTTACTGTTATTTATTGAAAAATATATGTTCAAATCAATAACATTATAAATTAGAAGTGTTATTCATTTTAAAAAGTTTAGAAAATTTTTAATTGAGGGAACGTTATAAAGTGGTTAATAAGAGTTTGGAAAATATTGACATTAAAATTTGATTTGTATTTTTTTCCTCAAATATGAAGTGCTGAATTCTGAATTGGCATAAATGTGCATTATTCTTTAAGGTAGTCAGCTTCTTTAACATTCGTTTCAGAGAATGAATAAATATTGTTTACTATGTTTTACTTGAGAAAATGAAAAGAACTATGAGTTGACATTGGGGCAGCCATTTTAGGTGGAACGGCCATTTTAGATGTTCCCAGAAACTGTACTCTTAGACTTTTTTGAGAAAGTTAGCTTAAGAAACAAGAAAACTCCTTTGTATCCACCATAGCCAAGACCATCTGAAGGCCGCCAGGAATGTCACCAACTGCTTCTAGCTTTTAGACTTTTACAGATTCAACTGCCAATCTCTGTACATTTGTACTTTCTTACATTTGTACTTTCTTACTTTCTTACTTTCTTACTTACTTTCTTACATTTGTACTTTCTTACTTGACTTACAGGTCACCCAACAATTATTCCCCATTCCCCTCCTTTCTTGGCCATTTTTCTCAACAGAAGGCTGCCTCACCTAACCTTACCTCAGGTTCACAGTTCTACAACTACTTGGGTCTGTGTTCCCTGATTTTCAAATTCAAATAAAACATTTTTGTCTTTCTCAGACTTTGCTGCCTAAAAGTTTTCTTTTGCCTTATATACTTTAGTAGATATTTCTCTAAAATTAAATGTCAGGTACCACTATTGTGTAGTCCTAGAATTAGTTTTTATAATATACTAATATCATGTATGGCAGCAGAGTTTAATAAAGCTCAGGTCTCTAAAAAATCAGTGAATTCTTTAAGAGGGGTGGTTAACATTAATAAGAAAATAATCATTTGAATGTCTTTGAATTAATGACTATAAATTCTTGGTTTCTTATTAAAGTAAGCTACCACTATTAAAAATTGAATAACAAGATGGAATAAAAGAATTTTTGAAAATACATTTTTTTTAAATAGAGGGGATTTCTCATGCTTAAAATTTTTAAAGAGAGAGAGAACTTATAAGAACACAACTACAGCTACAATAATAGTTTACAGGTATCTAGGAAAATGCACACTATTCAGAATCTTTTTTGTATGTGTTTTTCATTTTTTGCAGACCATATAAAAAATCGTAATGAAAAGTGAATTTTCAGCATACCTAATTCATATATGCTTGCCCATATAAGAAAAATGCTTTTCCCCAATAATTTTTTTTTGTATTAAAAAATGTAGTATCACAAAGGAGAAAGCTGTTAATCAAAGAATACTTATTATAATTCTGCAAAAGAAACAGAGATTGGTGTTTGTAGGAGAGATGGGCAGCATACAGTTGGAGACAAACTGGGCACTTTGGATTTAATGATTTGGAACAAGAAAGCTACTGAATTGTAACACAATGACCTTGAATAAACACTGTCTCCTCACTTCCCTACATGATACATCAAGATATCCTGACCCACCCATCCCATTTTTCTGTTTGGCACCTTGGCACAGTGCTGGAACAAAAAATTGAAAATGGCCCAAACTCAATTTAAAATAAGCCCCATCCATACTGTTTAACTTTGTGGCCTCCAAGTTGTCTTATTTTTTTGCCTTTTGTAAAAATTGAAATATAGTTGATTTACAATGTCGTGTTGGTTTTGGGTGTATAGCAAAGTGATTCGGTTATACATATATATATGTGTGTGTATATATACGTATGTATATATATATATTCTTTATCAGATTCTGTTCCCTTATAGGTTATTATAAGATAGTAAATAAAGTTCCCTGTGCTATACAGTTAAGAAAAAAAAAGAATACTTGTTATATATTCCAGAATATTTATGCTATCAGAATAATCTCAGTTTAGAAAATAAGGGAAAAGTTGTTAAGTAGGAATTTTAAAAATATATTTCAGGACTAGAAGGAAAATTTCTGAGCATATGAAATTATGAAAGACTGCACAATGATAACACAACAAGATGTACGAAGTCCTACATGCCTGCAATTCTTATCCTGTTTATTAATGTGTGTAATAATTTGAGAGGTTTGACCCAAGTTACACTAATAGGTAATAGTTACTATATTACTAAAATTAAATTAAATTTAAGTAATTTAAAATTAATTAAAATAGTACAGATTTGTTCTGATAATAAGACAGTTACATAACTTACTATCTAGTGACATAGCTTAATGGAAGAAGAATGGGGTAAATTACATGTTTTCTGTAATATTTATGACATAGCCTATAATATATAGAAGTTCATTAGGTTGTCACTCCAATAAATGTCATTCATCCTTTGTATCTCACTGGAAAGAGGTCTCTAATACAGTCACTTATCCTTGGACACCTTTAAGCATGACAGTTATAGGAGGCTATATTAAATAAAAATATATATTTCACCAATTGTTTCCTGGATTGAGTGACCCCAATGATTTCCTTATTATGAATTCTTTAAGGTTGTAAGTTGCAAAATTTAAATTTGTCCTTTTTTTTATTCCTGCAGTGTCTAGTTTAACTTCCTTTATAAAATTTATAAGCTATTAAGGAGTTTAATAAATGTGAATAAATTGGACAAATATAGGGAGAAAAAGTACTAAAAGTGTGTTAATAAGAAATCAAAGTTGTCTTATAAGATTACTAAATAAATTATGGCAATAATTTTACAGTAAAATGTTAAGAAAAATACCACTGAGCCTGCTTTCCCTCTCAGTTTTATTGAGATATAATTGACATAACATTGTGTAAGTTTAAAGTATATAACATGATTATTAGATTTGCACATATATTGCAAGATGATTAGCACAATATGGTTAACACATCCATCATCTCACATAATTATAAAATGTGTGTGTGGTAAGAATGTTTAAGATCTACTCTCTTACTTTCAGTTACTGTTAACTATAGTCACCATGCTGTATATTAAGTCCCCAGGACCTATTCATTGTAAAGGTGGAGGTTTGTGCCCTTGGACTTACCTATCCGCATTTTCCTTACCCACAAACCCTAGACCTTCTGTTCCTATTCTACTCTCTGTTTCTATTTGTTTGTGAGCCTACTTTAAGATGGAATATTTGCAACAAGGAGAAATAATTTTCCAAAAAATTAAAGTCCCCCACAATATACAAGAAAATTGTACAAGAAAATTATGCTGTTTATATGTCAAAGTAAGTTCTTAAATTAGAGGAATAATTTAAAAACATTATTGAACACTTAACAAGAAGAAAATAACACAGGTTGAAATTATTCTGATCTGTAGAGACAGAGTATATGTTTTAGCTTATTTTTTCATCTTAGTGATTTCAGCAGTTTTTTTTTGTTTTGTTCTGTTTTTGTTGCGGTACACAGGCCTCTCACCGTTGTGGCCTCTCCCATTGCAGAGCACATTCTCAGGATGCGCAGGCCCAGCGGCCATGGCTCATGGGCCCAGCCGCTCCATGGCATGCGGGGTCCTCCCAGACCGGGGCACGAACCCATGTCCCCTGCACCGGCAGGCGGACTCTCAACCACTGCGCCACCAGGGAAGCCCGATTTCAGCAGTTTTAATTTAATTCATCATTGTGCACTACAAATTATATATGCTAATTTATTAAGTAGGAAGGTATTATAAAATGTTTATGAACCTGGTTAATTTGAAGATCAACACCAAGATATTTTTCTTCTTAATGGCAACGAAGTAGAAAAGTCTTTCTTCTTAAATAATCTTTTCTTTACTGTTTATCATTTTTTTAATTTAATTTTATTTATTTTTTTGTACAGCAGGTTCTTATTAGTCATCCATTTTATACACATCAGTGTATACATGTCAATCTCAATCACCCAATTCATCACACCACCACACCACCCACTGCCACTTTTCCCCCTTGGTGTCCATACGTTTGTTCTCTACATCTGTGTCTCAATTTCTGCCCTGCAAACCAGTTCATCTGTACCATTTTTCTACGTTCCACATATATGTGTTAATATACGATATTTGTTTTCCTCTTTCTGACTTACTTCACTCTGTATGACAATCTCCAGATTCATCCACATCTCAACAAATGACCCAATTACATTCCTCTTTATGGCTGAGTAATATTCCATTGTATATATGTACCACATCTTCTTTATCCATTCATCTGTGGATGGGCATTTAGGTTACTTCCATGACCTGGCTATTGTAAATAGTGCTGCAATGAACATTGCGGTGCATGCATATTTTTGAATTATGGTTTTCTCTGGGTATATGCCCAGTAGTGGGATTGCTGTGTCATATGGTAATTATATTTTTAGTTTTTTAAGGAACCTCCATACTGTTCTCCATAGTGGCTATATCAATTTATATTCCCACCAACAGTGCAAGAGGGTTCCCTTTTCTCCACACCCGCTCCAGCATTTGTTGTTTGTAGATTTTCTGATGATGCCCATTCTAACTGGTATGAGTTGATACCTCATTGTAGTTTTGATTTGCATTTCTCTAATAATTAGTGATGTTGAGCAGCTTTTCATGTGCTTCTTGGCCATCTGTATGTCTTCTTTGGAGAAATGTCTATTTAGGTCTTCTGCCCATTTTTTGATGGGGTTGTATGTTTTTGTTTTTTTTTTAATATTGTGCTGCATGAACTGTTTATATATTTTAGAGATTAATCCTTTGTCAACTGATTCGGTTGCAAATATATTCTCCCATTCTGAGGGTTGTCTTTTTGTCTTGTTTGTAGTTTCCTTTGCTTTGCCAAAGGTTTTAAGTTTCATTAGGTCCCATTTGTTTATTTTTGTTTTTATTTTCATTACTCTAAGAGGTGGGTCAGAAAAGATCTTGCTGTGATTTATGTCAGAGTGTTCTTCCTATGTTTTCCTCTAAGTGTTTTATAGTGTCCAGTCTTACATTTAGGTCTCTAATTCATTTTGAGTTTATTTTTGTGTATGGTGTTAAGGAGTGTTCTAATTTCATGCTTTTACATGTAGCTGTCCAGTTTTCCGAGCAACATTTATTGAAGAGACTGTCTTTTCTCCACTGAATATCCTGCCTCTTTTGTCAAAGATTAGTTTACCATAGGTGCATGGGTTTATGTCTGTGCTTTATATCCTATTCCATTGATGTATATTTCTGTTTTTGTGCCAGTACCATATTGTCTTGATTACTGTAGCTTTGTAGAATAGTCTGAAGTCAGGGAGTCTGATTCCTCCAGCTCTGTTCTTTTTGCCTCAAGACTGCTTTGGCTCTTTGGGGTCTTTTTTTTTTCTTGCGGTACACAGGCCTCTCACTGTTGTGGCCTCTCCCATTGCAGAGCACAGGCTCCAGATGTGCAGGCTCAACAGCCACTGATCACGGGCCTAGCTGCTCTGCAGTATGTGGGATCTATCTGGACTGGGGCATGAACCCGTGTCCCCTGCATCGGCAGGAGAACTCAACCACTGCACCACCAGGGAAGCCCCCTTTGTGGTCTTTTTTATCTCCATACAAATTTTAAGATTTTTTGTTTTAGTTCTGAAAAAAGTGCCATTGGTGTTTTGATAGGGATTGCACTGAATCTGTAGATTGCTTTGAGTAGTATAGTCATTTTCACAATATTGATTCTTTCAATCCAAGAACATGGTATATCTCTCCATCTGTTGGTATCATCTTTAATTACTTTCAACAGTCTCTTATAGTTTTCTACATACAGGTTTTTGTCTCTCTAGTTAGCTTTATTACTAGGTGTTTTATTCTTTTTGTTGAAATGGTAAATGGGAGTGTTTCCTTAATTTCTCTTGCAGATATTTCATCTTAGTGTATAGGAAATCAAGAGAATTCTGTGCATTATTTTTGTATCCTGAAACTTTACCAAATTCATTGATTAGCTCTAGTAGTTTTCTAGTGGCCTCTTTAGGATTCTCTATGTATAGTATCAAGTCATCTGCAAAGAGTGACAGTTTTACTTCTTCTTTTCCAATTTGTATTCTTTTAATTTCTTTTTCTTCTCTGATTGCTGCAGCTAGGACAACCAAAATTATCTTGAATAATATTGGTGAGAGTGTACATCCTTGTCTTGTTCCTGATCTTAGAGGAAATGCCTTCAGTTTTTCACCATTGAGAATGATGTTTGCTGTGAGTTTGTAATATATGGCCTTTATTATTTTGAGGTAGGTTCCCTCTATGCTCACTTTCTGGAGAGTTTTTATCATAAATGGGTGTTAAATTTTGTCAAAAGCTTTTTCTGCATCTATTGAGTTGATCATATGGTTTTTATTCTTCAATTTGTTAATATGGCGCATCACATTGATTGATTTGCATATATTGAAGAATCCTTGCATCTCTAGAATAAATCCCAATTGATCATGGTGTATGGTCCTTTTAACATGTTTTTGGATTCTGTTTGCTAGTATTTTGTTGAGGATTTTTGCATCTATATTCATCAGTGATATTGGTCTGTAAATTTCTTTTTTTCTAATATCAGTTTCTGCTTTTGGTTTCAGGCTGATGGTGGCCTCATAGAATGAGTTTGGGAGTGTTCCTTCCTCTGCAATTTTTTGGAAGAGTTTGAAAAGGACGGATGTGAGCTCTTCTCTAAATTATTGATAGAATTCTCCTGTGATGCCATCTGATCCTGAGCTTTTGTTTGTTGGAAGATTTCTAATCATAGTTTCAATTTCATTACCTGTGATTGGTCTGTTCATATTTTCTATTTCTTCCTGGTTCAGTGTTGGAAGGTTATACCTCTCTAAGAATTTGTCCATTTCTTCCAGGTTGTCCATTTTATTGGCATAGAGTTGCTTGTAGTAGTCTCTTAAGATGCTTTGTATTTCTGCAGTGTCTGTTGCAAATTCTCCTTTTTCATTTCTAATTTTTTTTGACTTGAGTCCTCTCCCTCTTTTTCTTGATGAGTCTGGCTAGTGATTTATCAATTTTTTTATCTTTTCAAAGAACCATCTTTTAGTTTTATTGATTTTTGCTATTGTTTTCTTTGTTTCTATTTCATTTATTTCTGCTCTGATTTTTATGATTTTTTTCCTTCTGCTAACTTCAGGTTTTGTTTGTTCTTCTTTCTCTAGTACCTTTAGGTGTAAAGTTAGATTGTTAATTTGAGATTTTTCTTGTTTCTTGAGGTAGGCTTGTATAGCTATAAACTTCCCTCTTAGAACTGCTTTTGCTGCATTCCATATGTTTTGGATCGTAGTGTTTTCACTGTCATTTTTCTCTAGGTATGTTTTGATTTCCTCTTTGATATCTTCAGTGATTGTTGGTTATTTAGTAGCATATTGTTTAGCTTCCATGTGTTTGTGTTTACATTTCTTTCCCTGTAATTGATTTCTAATCTCATAGTGTTGTGGTCAGAAAAGGTGCTTGATATGATTTCAATTTTCTTAAATTTACTGAGGCTTGATTTGTGTGAGATGTGATCTATCCTGGAGAATGCTCCATGCACACTTGAGAAGAAAGTGTAATCTGCTGTTTTTGGATAGAATGTCCTATAAATATCAATTAAATCTTTCTGATCTATTCTTTCATTTATAGATTGTGTTTCCTTATTAATTTTCTTTTTGGTTGATCTGTCCATTACTGTAAGTGATGTGTTAAATTCCTCCACTATTATTATGTTGCTGTTGATTTCTTCTTTTATAGCTGTTAGCAGTTGCCTTATGTTTTGAGGTGTTTTTATGTTGGGTGCATATATTTTTATAATTGTTATATCTTCTTCTTGGATTGACCCCTTGATCATTATGTAGTGTCTTTCCTTGTCTCTTGTAGCATTCTTTATTTTAAAGTCTATTTTATCTTACATGAGTATTGCTACTCCAGCTATCTTTTGATTTCCATTTGCAGGGAATATCTTTTTCCATCCCCTCACTTTCAGTCTGAATATGTCCCTACGTCTGAAGTGGGTCTCTTGTAGGCAGCATATATATGGATCTTCTTTTTGTATCCATTCAGCAAGCCTAGGTCTTTTGGTTGGAGCATTTAATCCATTCACGTTTAAGGCAAATATCTATATGTATATTCCTATTACCATTTTTAAAATTGTTTTGGGTTTGTTTTTTTAGGTCATTTTCTTCTCTTGTGTTTCCCACTTAGAGAAGTTCCTTTAGCATTTGTTGTAGAGCTGGTTTGGTGGTGCTGAATTCTCTTAGCTTTTGCTTGTCTGTAAAGCTTTTGATTTATCTCTCGTATCTGAATGAGATCCTTTTTTGGTAATGTAATCTTAGTTACATTTGGTAATGTAATCTTACATTTGGTAATGTTACATTTGGTTACATTAGTTACATTTGGTAATGTAATCTTAGTTGTAATCTTAGTTACATTAGTGGTAATGTAATCCTTCTCTTTCATCGCTTTAAGAATATCTTGCCACTGTGTTTTGGTTTGTAGAGTTTCTGCTGAGAAATCAGCTGTTAACCTTATGGGCGTTCCCTTGTATGTTATTTGTCCTTTTTCCCTAACTGTTTTCAATAATTTTTCTTTGTCTTTAATTTTTGCCAATTTGATTACTATGTGTCCTGGCATGTTTCTCCTTGGGTTTGTCCTGTATGGGACTCTCTGTGCCTCCTGGACTTGGGTGGCTCTTTCCTTTCCCATGTTAGGAAGGTTTTTGACTATTATCTCTTCAAATATTTTCTCGGGTCCTTTCTATCTCTCTTCTCCTTCTAGGACCCCTATAATGCAAATGTTGTAGCATTTAATGTTTCCCCAGAGTTCTCTTAAGCTGTCTTCATTTCTTTTCATTCTGTTTTCTTTATTCTGTTCAGCAGCAGTTAACTCCAACATTCTGTCTTCCAGATCACTTATCTGTTCTTCTGCCTCAGTTATTCTGCTATTGATGCCTTCTAGTGTAGCTTTCATTTTGGTTATTGTATCGTTCCTCTCTGTTTGTTTGTTCTTTAATTCTTTTTGATTGGTGTTAAACATTTCTTGCATCTTCTCAATCTTTGTCTCCATTCTTTTTATGAGGTCCTGGATCATCTTAGCTATCATTATTCTGAATTCTTTTTCTGGAAGGTTGCCTATCTCCACTTCATTTAGTTGTTTCTCTGGGTTTTTATCTTGTCCCTCCTTCTGGTATATAACCCTCTGCCTTTTCATCTTGTCTATCTTTCTGTGAATGTGGTTTTTGTTCCACAGGCTGCAGGATTGTAGTTCTTCTTGCTGCTGCTGTCTGCCCTCTGGTGCATGAGGCTATGTAAGAGGCTTGTGCAAGTTTCCTGATGGGAGGGACTCTGTTTTTCTTTTTTAATGAATTCAATTTCATAAATAAAATGGTATTAGTCTGAGTAGTCTGTGTAATGTTTCAGTAACATCGCCCTCCAGGATCTCATAGTCCTAGCAAAATAAGTTCATTTCTTGCTCACACTACAAGTTGACTAAGTGACAGGAGTTCCTAACTCCCCTGTTTCTCCTTGTTTTTCAACACAAGCTAATCATATCAATGGTCTTTGGAAAGTATTTTAAGATCTACAAATTACATGGTGTTTCTTTTTTTAATATTTCATGAATTGGAAAATAAATCTTTACATACTTATTCTTCTAAAAAAATATTGTCTATATTTTAGGTCTGGCCTTAGACATCCTTCAATTAAATTTATCTGTTAAGTTAAATCTGCCTAATTATAAATTCTTGCAAAATGAGTTAATTTCAAGTTCCTGCATCAGCCCACCCCAAATTGTCATTATATCAATTTGAAATGGTTTTATTTTTTGCTACTAGCATCTGAGTCACCTATCAGAAAAATAATTAGAATAAATAATGGTGTAACACTTTCTAAGATCATATTATTTATAAATAATAATTTAGAAATTCAAAGAATGTTAAGCCAGTTATTATTTTAATTTCCCTAACTCTATCTTTACACTAATTTAAATACTCACTAATCACCTATTTTGTACTATATTTCTTGGAAAAATTATTTTCTCAAAATATGAAAGATTTTCCCTATCATTTTATAAAAACAAGAATTCAGCCAATCACTTTTCTGCTTTATTATTAATTATATTGTTATTAATTGGATTATGTTTTATTAAAAAGTCACCTACAAAAGAGAGTTCAGTGTCAATAAGTTAATATTTCTATCAAAATTAAATAGAAATTTTAAATGTTTACACAAGAAAAATCACTAAAGTAGATTATACACTCTGAAATTTACAGAGATTCAATGCTGTCTTCAAATTATTTAAAATTTATATAAAATATTATTTCCATTAGGAAAATAGATGTATAAATTATAAGTAATAGCTCAAGTGATGTAAAAGATATTTCAAATGTTTTTAAAGCTTCAAGTCATTACTGAAAACTAAACTTACTAGAACTATCCTATCTATGTTGCAAGTATATTGTTTAAAAAAATCAAAATTCACATAAAATGAAAAAAACTAATTTTTAGGAATCAATGTTTTTAACAAGCAACAAAGCAATTTTCCTCTTTCAAAATGGGTTCTTAAATTTATTATTTAAATGGATGTTTACCATCCTACTGTTGACCGAAAAAAAAATTCACAATGTGAGAGTTGTGAGTTAAGTTTTACTTGGGGCAAAATGAGGACTATAGCCTGGGAGACAGCATTTTAGTTAGTTCCGAGAAACTGCTCCAGAGAGGTGGGGGAGAAGGTCAGTATATATATGATTTTGATTAAGGGGGAATACATGCAATGAAGCACATATTTTTTGCAGAAGGTAGCTGCTAGTCATGAGGAGCAGACGTCACCATGAAGGATTTTAGTGCTTTTCTAGATATGAGGAGATGCAAGAATTGGGCTCATAAAATGTTCTCCTGAAAATATCTAACCATCTGAAGAGCTTTTCTGCCAGGTTTTCTCAGAGCACAGAGTGCCTCACTCCTGATTTCCACCCTGTACTCCTTTCAGGGGGTGTTGAAGGTCAGCAGCTGCAGCAGCTCATGATTTAATCCTTGTAGAGGTAGCTGGCAAGTGCCAATTTGTAGTTGGCACTAACTTATATCAATGAGTAAGGGAAACAATAATGTGTTTCCATGTAAAAAAGGTTGTTCTTACTGGAAACCTCTTGCCTAGGAAGTTAACATACAGTGATTAAGAACAAATAGTTGTTATAGCAAAGACAAGGCTTACAGAATTAGTTTGGCCACAGTTACTGGGAATGTGGTTTTGGTAACATATTAAGTCACTCAATCTCTCAGTAACTTCACCAGTGAACTTTGGGTAATAATGAAAACATTTAATGATTGTTAGAAAATTTAGTTAGACAGTGGGTGGAAATCTATTAACACAGTGCCTGTCAATGAGGTAGATTTATTTACTACTATTATAATCATTATTTTTACAATTATATAACAGTTGACCATTTTTGTCATCAAAAAAAATCTCCCTAAAAGGACGGTTATTTTTTTAATTATTAAGTAATAAAATAGAGATGTTTTTATATTCAACTGACATTTATATGGTAAAGGAAATAGATAGTCAATAGCATTAAAAACTCAGTGCCAGTTTAGATACACAAAAATAAAAACAGCTAAGAAGTAATCTAACATTTCTGGTTTTAATGACATTTAAAAAGACTGATATATTTTTGGATAGTGAGAATTTTTTTAAGTCAATAAAAAGTAGTTTAAGCTTATTTTATATTTATTAATTTTTATAGAACATAAATTACTCCTTCAAAATCAGGAAAATCTCTGCTCCACAAGTTTTAAGCAGTGGCAAGAGTTTGGGTAACTTATACATCTTTATTTGATATATTTTCCTTACTTTCAAGTAAGAATAATATTAGTTACTGTGCCACAGGATTATTTTGACAATGAGGTAAACCACATATAAACCAGTAGCACCTTGTCTGCCTCACAATGAAAACTCAGTAAATTACTATGCTTATAATTAAGCTTTTTCAATGAAAATACTTATTTTTTAAATTGTTAATTTCACACTTTTTCTTTCATAAAGGAAATGGTTTAAAATGTTTTGCAGAACGTTTCAACCTTTATTCATAACAATCTCATAAATTCGGTGGGTAAGTTCCATTTGAGCAAGTTTACTTCTATTGAGATTTGAAAAGTATATGTGACCTGTAATTGTTATCAGAAACAGTAACACTATTTGACAAAAGACCTAATCACTCCACTCTAGAGCAACACAATTTTCTTGTTATAATAAAATATCTCTTCCAAGAGTGCATATGGATTTGAACTTCCCTGGATTTCTATAAAATTTTAGCTACTTTGTAATACAGCTTTGTCCTGAAACACTGAAATGTTCCACAAGGTAAATGCTCACATATTTTGCTGCATGCCACACAAAAGTCACTTTCCAGGTTCATAGAATAACTATTCTTGTGACAGTTGTCCATTTTTGAAAATGCACAAACCTTACTTCTTGTTGAAAAGAAACATGGAACATTCAATACCAGATATCACTCAACATTAAGAGTCTATTTTTAAAAATGGCCATATTTCCCCTGGTATCTGTCACTGGGACAACTTAGGGGGAAAACTATGCTGAATTAAAACTTAAAATGCCTCAAAGTTTTATTAAAATAATCATGCTGTAGATTTTCAGAGAGATGTAATATGTTTAATTTTTTAACACAAGTTCATAAAAATAAACTACAATTTTACTGTATTAAGTATTACTTCCAATAAGGACATCCCTTGCATTTGCTTATAATCCTCTTTCATTAATCTATTACACACTTTTTTTAACTTAAGTTTTGCCTCCTTTGGTAAGCCATTCTTGAGTGCACTGCTTGAATTCTAATTCTTTCTTTGTTATAACTCCAGTGTTACCCTGTGTAAGCTAATAGCTGATGGCATCTATTTACATTTTGGTAATTTTAAATTACACATGTTTGAAATATTCTCATGTAAAATATCAAGAAAATCTCACTGTATGCACAAAATTTGAAATAATGCAAGTCCCTTCAAAATGTTTTAAATTATTATACATACATTTAAAGCTATGGACTAAACAACTTATAAACTGCATTTAAACTATTGGCAAATGGCAGCCCCAATTTAACGAGTAAAGAAAATCATCAACAATGTCTGAATCAAGCTGTTGTTTCACTTGCATTATAATTATAATTTAGAGTAATTTAGTAAGGTGTCTAATTGACTTCCAATATTTCAATAAATGGAAGTGTGTGTTAGTACTTTAAAACCTAAACTTCAAGATAGAATAACATGTAATTAAAAGCTATAAAAAAAGCCTAAAAGAAGTTCCATTCTTGTACCACTGAGTTAGAAGCAAGAACTCAATATATTTTTGTTGAAAACCAAATAAAAAGTAATGTGAACGCGGTTACAAAATTAAGCTTGCAAATATCATGTGGATGGGCAAATGAAGGAAATGATATTTGCCACATAGTTCTATGATTAAGGTTGCTATAATGCATTACTAAGTAAATGTGTATCCTAAGGCACCCTATATACTTGGTAATTTAAGGGGAGGTGATTATAAAATGCAGTGTTCTACATCAGGTGTTTATTGTGCTTTAAAATTGTTTGGAGGACCTCCCTGGTGTTCCAGTGGTTAAGACTCATCATTTCCACTGCAGAGGGTGTGGGTTCAATCCCTAGTTGGGAACTAAGATCCCACATGCCTTGTGACTCAGCTAAAATAAAATAAAATAAAGTAAATTTAAATTAAATTAAATTAAATTAAAAAGTAAAATAAAACTGTTTGGAAAGGCAAAATCATGATGATCTCAGGTGGCCTCAGCTTGAAGCAGGGTTTCAGTTCCCAGCCAGTGATTGAGGTAGGGTAGCGGCAGTGAGAGCACTGAAATCTAGCCACTAAACCAGTGGTCAGTGGCAAGGCCCTGGTGTTATGGCTTTACAGAAGAAGAATTCTGACAAAGTAGTGAAACAAGTAAAGTATTTATTAGGAAATAAAAAGAGCACAGTGCGTGTGGATAGATACAGAGGGCGCTCAGAGAGTCGCGCCCTTGTGGCAGTTTAAATCACTTATATGGGGCATTTCTTCTGGGTTTCCTTTGGCCAATCATTTTGATTTGCCTGATTCAAAGTCCATATTTGGTATATCTCAGAATCTTCCCATGTGTGAGCATGCATCTCTTAACCAAGATGGATTCCACCGAAGAGACCTATGGGTAGTTAGCATCATTTGTCATCACTCCCCTTTTGGCATCCGATGAGCCTTTCTCCTCATGTGTAGTTGAGAAGGTCTCCTGACTTTGAAAATGTGGAATATGTGATCTCTTATCTTCTCTCTGGGCGGGGCTCAGCCTCCTCTCTCAATTGTCTTGATATTCTCGTCTCAGAGTAACGGTCCACAGGGAAACTCAACTGTTTACCCCGGGGAGCCCATCTGTTTCTTGCCTCAATGATACAATCCACAATGAAAGCACCCTCCTTACTTTACATTTATCCTTATGGGAATATTAGTCCTAAATTGTAATGCAAGTTTTTCAGGATATTTTGTACATACTTATTTATGGATATACCCACCATTGCTGAATGGAACTCCAGGAATTCAGAGATCATGTGTTATTCATCTCTATTTTACCAACACCAAGAAAACACCATCAAATAGAAGGCACTAAACAATGAATAAGTAAATGAATGAATGAAGTATGTAAATTTCTGCCTTGTAAATAACAAGTAACCAAATAAGTAACTAAACTTACTTACTTAATAATTTTACTTTTTGAACAATAACAAAATAAGTAACTGAAAAATAAAAATCACACTAATGTTCAAAATATTATATTGAACTACCTAACAGGCTAAGGATAGGATATTTTCAGATAAATTATTCCACATGATAAAAATATCCTGTAAATATAGGTGTATGCTTTGATATTAAATGAAAACAGCAAAAAATAAAATTTATATTGTAGCTTAATTATTAACAATTATGCTTTTATAAAAGTAAGTATAGTGTTACTAAAATATTCTTAGATACTGATTTTTTTCAGTCCTGGAAATTCGATACTTGAACAGTATTTTATTTCATGTTGTTTATTTTCTTTGTATGTTAAGTTTGGCATGCAGGAACCAGTTAAGTTTTGATCTAAAGCTTCTAAGTTTTTGTGCTGTGTTCACTGGGACAAAAAGATCAAAGCAACAGTGTTATCAAATGGAGGTTTCCCTGCTCAGCACTTAAAAAATCAATTACTCAAAAATGTCAGTAGAAAGGAAAGGTGCCTTTAAACAGAATGCTGACAATCTGGGGAATTGGTGGACTCAGCATCCCCCAAAAACCACCTCAGAAAACTCTGCTTGGCCATGAAACTTTTAAAGGGAAAGAGGGAAGTAATCTCAGTTAATCATTGAGATAAGGAGTCAGAGTCATCGCCATCCCCCTCACTGCTTGCAGGCTCCTCGGTTTCTTGTGATCTCCCCCTAGATGTTATCTTGTTCCCACTGTTTGCTCATACAGTGAGTTTGGGAGATTACTAAAGGGGAAGCTAAAGAAGACACTGGTCATCTGTTAGTTACTTATTTTTCATTTCTACTTCTTTGATCTATGGAAAGAACCGACAAGTTAGGCAAGGTACAGTGTGATTAAAAGATTTGAATGGTGTGCTTGGGCCGGAGATGAGTATGGCATGAGTGTGCCTGGTTTAAAAGTTAGTTGCAATATAGCTTTGCTAAAGTGACAAGAAAAGTGGCTTCCTGCTGAGGGAGATTTCCTACTTAGTCTGTATAAGACTAATAATTATTACAGTAGTGATTTAAAAACCTTAGTCTAATAATTGATGATCAGTTTTTACTGAGGGTTGTGTGTGTATGTGTCTATAGTCATTGCTCTTAGAAATTTTAAAAAATCAGCTAGTTTTTTGAGGTGTTGAAGAATGGTATACTATAGTAAACAATTGAGCTAATAAATTTAACAATTTTTAAAAAAGAATTCTAAAACCTGACAATGTATCAATAAAAGCAATAAATAGAGCACAATCAATTTTAATAAATTGCATTTTAAAAATCAAGGAGCCAAGTTGTTGAGAATCTAACTTCGTCTCCTGATATGCTTTTTTTTTCTCTGCCATATCAATATAAACTAAATAAACTATTCATATGGTCTTTTATTTACGTAAAAAAGTATTGCTTTTAGTTCTACTGTATGTAAAACATTACCCTTGGTGTTGAGGTAGATAAAGAGAGAGTAGGATTTTTACAGTTCGGGGGCTCTTCCTAGCACCTTAAAAATAGGCAGTTGACATAAGGAGGATCTGAATTTGATTCCTAATGTTGACACTTAACTTCTTATATATCCTGAGGTGAACGATTTAACCTCCCTGAGCTGTGGTATCCTTATGTAAGAACTGGGGATAGGTTGGTTGTGAAATCTCACATATGGTGATTGTTAAAATTATAATTTTAAAATGCTTCAAATATTAAGAATTGTGCCTGACATATTGTACCTTAATAAATGCTAACTGCTATTATCATTGTATTTTTGTAATAGGAGGAAGAGATAAGTTTATATAAATCTATGAAACTGTCAAAGCAGAAATATATTAGGTGATAATGAAAGTAGCAGGCTTCTTGGGTCAAGTTATACAATCTGTGTTGGCTTTACAATACCTGTGTAGCAAGGTTTCTAAATTTAGTTGTGTGTATTTGATATGCTAAAAGTGTGAAACCCTCACATCTTGAGCAGTTCAGTAGGACTAGAGCAAGACATGGATGGATGACTCTGACCAGATCAAGCATGCTCATATTAATATTATTATTTTCTGTGTGTGTCATGAAGTAAAAAATATTGAAAGGTTGGGGCAGAAGTGAACTAGTGGCAGAAATTTGGTGTTAAGGTGCTAAAGGAAGTGTCTTGAAGCTATATAATGGTAGGAGTGTTTTACAGAAAAGTGCTTATGAGATTATGAAGAATCATATCTTTGGTGATGATATTATATAGTGCAATTTTGGTATGATTTGTATTGGATCATCTATATGAGAGCAGAATACAATGGTGGTATGGAGATGGGGATATTTAGATGGAATGGGACACTAAATTCCATCCACAGGGCAGAACCAGGAGTAGAATATCCTTCTGCCCCTCAAGGCTAAATACCATTAGATTATTTACTTGTATAATTTCTATCAAAATATGTATATACATACAAAAATAGTTTATAAATTTTTATATATAACAACATTGAAACATTTTTGCCACAATCTGAAAGTCTTAAATTATTATTTAATGTTATATGAATAATTAAACAGTTATGATGGAGACATAAACCCATAAACAGTGTTTAGATCCATTTTTTATGAATTGAAATATTTTTATTAAGATTATTTATTTCTTTAAAGTTTAAATTAATCCTAATTAGTGTAACTACTGCATTATCATTGCGGACAAAAAATGTTGCCTGTCATTTCAGTAAACATCAAATGTTGTCAGCCATCAAGCCATCAGCCACTACAGCCACACACCCCCACACCCCCCCTCATTAGTTTCCCCTGAGGGGAATCCAAGAAAGAGAAAAAGAGGATACTAGCCCTAGAAGTAAAGATGCAGATCTAAGGAATAATTTCAGTGAGCCCAGAATTTTGCATCCTCTCATACATAGAAAAGTACTAAAATCTTTAACTTCAGATGTCTTGTTTTTTCTCAACAAGCAGTCGTCCTTTGATGTTTGACTACATGTTTTTTTTTTGTTTTTTGTTTTTTTCAGCAAAAATGCCTGTATATCCTGGCTCTTCCCTTACCTCATTGGAGTAGTTCCTCAGAGCTATTTGAGAGACTGCCTCCCTGGCCATATAGTCCTCAGTAAGGTCCTTGAATAAAACATAACCAGTAATGTTTAGGTTGTGCATTTTTTCTTCAGTTGACACCATTTGAATAAAGAAGGATCAAATACACCTCCACAAAAGACTGCAAGATATGACTAATAGGAATATGCAATGTTTCATGGTACACTTTCTGAATATTTTGTCTATGGGATGTGTTTAGAGAATAATACAAAATAAATTAGCCTTACCTTACATTTTATCATTTGAATTTATTTAGAAATAATGAAGGGGAGGATAACTCTAGAAACCAGATACCTAGTGCACATTTTCTCGTCTTCTAATGCTACAGTATAAAGCAATGCTGGGTATTCATTGTGAAAATGTTTTCTTTTTTTCTAGGTTAGAGCTTAATTTTACCTCCATTATAAAATCATATTGATCTTTGCACTGAGTCAGCTTCCCTCTTTTTCTTTCTTGCCTAGTTATCCCCTTTATATTTAGTTTTGTTTATATTTTTCAACAATTCCTTAACTTAATCTTTCCAACAATTTATGGATCTTATTCTGAATTGGACTTTAAGACTCTTTCTTCATACAACAATAAGATGAAATTCTTCAGGGGATTTTATTTTCATTCATTGACTTTATGCACCTAAATCATTTGAGATGTACCTTCTCAATAAATATCAACACTCCCACAAAATATGCAGTCTCTATCTTATCTCTGATTTGATCTTGGCTGCTAATACACTTTCATCCTATTAATATTTTATTTCTTCCAATTACTCTCAATCAATATCTAACTTCATATAGCATTAGAGTGCTCAAAGTCAAGAATTATTTGTAACCATAAAATAAGTATTTAAAAATTGTCCAAATTTGCTTGGCAATTCAGGGAATTATGTGTTTTAGATGTCCACAAAGATCATACAATGTACATATGTAGAGTTTATTATCAATACTGAAACTTGCATGCTGTGAATGCACTGTGTTCCCCATAAGTACCTCAGCAAAATATTTTTTGGCTAGAAGTATCTCCCTGTATGACACCGCTAAACTAAAATTACTTGAGGTAGGCTGTTGTGAAATTATTGTTAATAGTTTTCTACCATATCTCTTGAAATGCATATTTTGTCACAAACTATGTGTGATTTTTGGGACCTTGCCAAAGCCAAAATCCCAAACAAAAAGATATTTAAGGATCAAAAATCTGAATCAATTTTCAAAAACTCTAATATCCGAATAAATCTTGAAATGATTACATAAATTTAACTTATTTTTTCTTTGTATTTCACTGAAACCCGCACATAAATTTAACTTTTTAGCATATTAAATTGTTATTCTCATGTTGTAACTAAAAATCATCAACAAAAACTTTTAACATACATTTTACTCTAAGACAGATGAGGAGTTAAGTTTTCATCATTCTTTCATTAGGATGAAAAAATGGACTAGTTCCCACTAAATTGTAAACTGTATTCTTTTTGGTCAGTTAGCTGGACAAATGTGTACTAGCCTCCAACTGTTGCAGAGCACTGAACTTACATCATATTTTACTTGTCAGGGACATGGCATTTAAAGAAAGAAAGAAAGAAAACTAGAATATTAATTCTGGAATTTATAAGATTTTCTTTTTATCTCTCACAGATATCTCAGATTAATTAATGCACAATTGACATTGTTGATAATTGGTGTGAAGGAATGATTCCACTAACAGTTATTAAGTTCTATTGCCTGAGGTGGGAGGAACAGTGGCTTGTGGGCATGTGCCCATGAAAACCTAAGAGAGAGACAGAATTTCAAGCATACATTAAATCTGTCTTTTGTTAAAACCTTAACATCAAATTTATAATCATTGCATTGTGAAAGTATTGAGTGGTTCTAAAACAGCATTTACTTCTTAGGTTGTTGTGTGGATTCCAAAAGATCTTCTTATAATGTACTTAGGACAATATCTGACCTATAGTAAGTATTCTATAAGTTAAATTATTTTGAATCTTTCTCATATATAAGTATATATATATATATATATATATATGATTTATGACATAATATTGGATTGTTCACATGCTGCTTTTCTCTTGTTGATGAGCCAATTGTACAACATCTATCTAGACTCTTTCTGCTCTTAGAGCCTAAAGTATACATTGCCATTTTCTCCCAAGCCATCTTCTCCTCGGAATTATTTCAATTTATTTCAGGAATCCACATAGCTCCCGTATGCTTTGGGGAAAGAAAATTCTAGTCCTCACTCTATAGGTAACAAATATCACTCTCCCTAAGTTAGATTCAAAGAGATGATAGGTAGGAAATAGAATATTTTTACTTTCATCTCAGATTTGAAGTGGCTTCACGTGGTTGTTTTTCTTCTTTTTTTTTTCTTAACATCTTTATTGGAGTATAATTGCTTTACAATGGTGTGTTAGTTTCTGCTTTATACCAAAGTGAATCAGTTATACATATACATATATCCCCATATCTCTTCCCTCTTGCGTCTCCCTCCCTCCCACCCACCCTCCCTATCCCACCACTCTAGGTGGTCACAAAGCACCGAGCTGATATCCCTGTGCTATGCGGCTGCTTCCAACTAGCTATCTATTTTACATTTGGTAATGTATATACTCCATGCCACTCTCTCACTTTGTCACAGCTTACCCTTTACCCTCATGATATCCTCAAGTTCATTCTCTAGTAGATCTGCATCTTTATTCCCACCTTGTTCCTAGGTTCTTCACAACCATTTTTTTTTCTTTTTTTTAGATTTCATATATATGTGTTAGCATACGGTATTTGTTTTTCTCTTTCTGACTTTCTTCACTCTGTATGACAGACTCTAGGTCCATCCACCTCACTACAAATAACTCAATTTCGTTTCTTTTTATGGCTGAGTAATATTCCATTGTATATATGTGCCACATCTTCTTTATCCATTCATCTGTTGAAGGACACTTAGGTTGCTTCCATGTCCTGGCTATTGTAAACAGAGCTGCAGTGAACATTGTGTTACATGCCTTTATTAAATTATGGTTTTATCAGGGTATATGTCCAGTAGTGGGATTAGTGCATTATATGGTAGTTCTATTTTTAGTATTTCAAGGAACCTCCATACTGTTCTACATAGCGGCTGTATCAATTTACAATCCCAACAGTCCAAGCGGGTTCCATTTTTTCCACACTCTCCCCAGCATTTATTGTTTGTAGATTTATTGATGATGGCCATTCTGACTGGGGTGAGATGATATCTCATTGTAGTTTTGATTTGTATTTCTCTAATGATTAATGGTGTTGAGCATTATTTCATGTGTTTGTGGCAGTCTGTATATCTTCTTTGGAGAAATGTCTATTTAGGTCTTCTGCCCATTTCTGGATTGGGTTCTTTGTTTTTTTGATATTGAGCTGCATGAGTTGCTTGTAAATTTTTGAGATTAATCTTTGTCAGTTGTTTCATTTGCAAATATTTTCTTCCATTCTGAGGGTTGTCTTTTTGTCTTGTTTATGGTTTCCTTTGCTGTGCAAAAGCTTATAACTTTCCTTAGTTACCATTTGTTTATTTTTGTTTTTATTTCCGTTTATCTAGGAGGTTAGTCAAAAAGGATCTTGCTGTGATTTATG